>NW_028135364.1:0-165566 GCF_964662115.1 Mustela nivalis
AAAAAAATAAGATGAATGTAAAAATAATTATCATGCTAGACCAAAATAAAACAGTTTTTAAGTGAGGATCTTCATCTAGTTGCTTTCCAGACAAATGAGAAATTGAAGACCTTCTATTAGATAGTGGATAAAACAGAAAATAAAATGGCTAATATGAACATCTTCTATTGATTTTTCAGGTGATCTCTTGTGTACTAAACTTGACTCTTTTCTTTATAATGAAAAAGAATAAAGGTAGGGATTTTCAAAGGCCATGGCTTATATCAGCACAACAAATAACATAGCCTTAATAACTACATACAAATTTTGTGTCTGTGAGATGTTACCTCAGAGTAAAAAGAGAAAATGGAGTATTAATGATGCCTTTTAAAAATCATCCTATTATAGCATACATTCACTAGTATTACAAAAATACCAGTCTTGATAATTTTGCCAAGAAAAAAAAAAAAAGTTAAGCTTAGGGTAAAAGTATTTTTCTTAGCTGATAAACTTTTTTTCTATTTCCCTATGCTAGGGAAAGCCTTGGATTGCTAACATTAATGTATGACATAAGGTAATATTATTACAAACTTCCAAATAGCTGACCTTTGAGATAAAAGACTTATGGTATTTCCATTATATATTCCCAAGAATGAATATAACACACACACATTTTAAGGAGACATGCTAGCAGGCTAAGTTTTTAATTTTGTTTTGTTTTAGATTATTTATTTATTTGAGAGAGCAAGAGTGAGTGAGTGAGCGAGAGAGAGAGAGAGAGAGAGAGGACCACAGGTGGGGAGCACAAGCAGAGGAGAGGGAGAAGTAAGCTCCCTGCTGAGCAGAGAGCCTGATTTGAGGCTCAATCCCTGGGACTCCAGGATCACCGACTGAGCTACCAGGTACCCCAGCTCTCTAAGTTTTATCCCTATTTCTAGTGAACTATCAATAGAGAAGCAAGTGTAGGGGAGGGGGACTACAAAAATCTTGAAAGCAACACCACCACTGTTTTCTGATGTCACCTCATATATTTTATTCCTTGGATACTCATGTTTCGTAACTTGACCAGCTGTCTCAATAAAAGAACGGGAAAGGAAACAAAATTTCCGAAAAAAAAAATGAATGAATAAATCGAAGATTCTTAACCAACTTAAATAAAACGAAAGAAATTAACAACTTAAGTTTATCAATGTCCTATTCTATTTTCCTGAAGTCAAGAGATGCATCATTTTTTGTGTTATTGGGTCCTATCTGATAGAGGAACACAATGTCAGGACATCTTATGGTATATTCAGCCTGTCCTTGTCTCTAACCCTCTGTATCTGTCTAATCTTGTGTTAGGTCATGCAGTTCCTTGGTCATGGCACTGTGTCTTCTATTGATGGTTAGAGCTCACTGTCGCATGTGATTGGTGTTAACCCACTAATAACTAACATCTCGTTGGAGTCCACTGAGGTCACTGATGGACCTTAATCTGTAGATTTTGTGAATTTGCTCCTTAGAAAGTATTTATTTTCATTTATTTGTGATCCCATCATCTTTTTCTTGCTTAGCTTATGTGTCCCCTGAGTACCAATATCACCACCCCCTGCATTTGTTTACTTAATATGTCACTTTGAGTAAAATATCTTTGTGTTAGATTTTGAACATCCTCAGAATGTGAATTGTTTGAAGATTATTGTTTCTTGAATTCTCTGTGAAATTATAACTCCATTCATACTTTAGTTTATTAATTATTCACTATATTCCTTAATGAGTCTATCATTCCAAATATTTTCATATTTTTATGTAGTGATAAAACTCTTTATAGACAACTAAGGTGCAATAGTACAAAGTAATTATCAACTTAGCTGTTGATTTCCCTTTTTCCAAATTTCATATATGTCAAGAATATGGGTAGTAATCGTTCCTCCTCGCTTTTAAGTAGTTAATTTAAAAAAAAAAATTGCATCATGGTTCCTGGATGAATTTTATTTCTTCTTTCATTTGTTACTGTGTCCTGTGCCTCATACAATTATTCCATAGGCAAAATTTCTTAAGTTCACATTTAAATAGGTACTGGTATTTTAAACATTTAGATGCAGGAAAAATCCCGATGTCCTTGAAAGTGTGTTGTGAGAATTGGCAGACATAATGTACACATCTAATTGATTTTTAACAAGTGCATTTTGAAAATAAGTACAAGTAAATCAGCTTCTCTTTAGTACATGTACTAGACATTTCTACTACAATGTTAGAGTTTTTTATTTGAACTCCCAGCATTAAGCTACATTTTCTTCTTTTATCATTGTCATGATGTTCATTGGATGTTATGCTGGCAAAAAGAAACTTCCCTTCAGATTCTGGTATAATGTTTGTGTCAACCTGTAGATTTAATAAATTAAGAAATGTCTTTAATTTTACATAACATTTCAGGGATGTTTCTGCAGCTCTAAACTGGAGAGTTGGTTTTAAAATCATGTTGAGAAAATAAATAAATAAATAAATAAATAAATAAAATCATGTTGAGCATTAGCCAAACCGCTCTGTCTCTTCCTCATTGCCAGCTTTGCCACATGTGGTGGCAAAGTTGCCACATGTGGTCCTTTCTAACTGTACTTGAGGAAAATGCACAAACAACGTCCAGTCTGGTGATATATCAGCTTTCATGGAAAACGTGCATAATGCTATATGTGTATGGACAAATTTGACATGAATATTTACATGTCCACATAAAGACACACATTTATAGTTTAACTTTCATGACCACAACTGTAAAACATGAAAAATCATAGTCCTGTAAGATTGACTTTGAAGCAGAAACAGCTTCATATTTTAATACTTGTTTTTCTCTCAGAAGAACCCATGTGCAGAGAATTAAACTGCAGAAAGGATTCACATTAATACTGAATTTAATCTTTTAAACGTAACGATGGGAGTGAAGGATGGTCATGGGGAAGAGGGAATAATGTAATAGAGCAGGAAGCATGTAAGAGCTTTATGACCCTTCCAGAAAACACTTGGCTTTATTTCTTTTTTTTTTATTCTTATTTTTTAAAAGAAAGTTGTTATTTATTTATCTGAGAGAGAGAGAAAGAGGGAGCATGAGAGAAGAGAGGCAGAGGGAGAGGGAGAAGCAAACTCCCCACTGAGTAGGGAACCCACAAGGGGCTTGATCCCAGCACCCCGAGATCATGACCTGAGTTGAAGGCAGATGTTTTAACCAACTGAGCCACCCAGGCATGCCAGCTTTATTTATTTTAAAGAAGTAAAGGCAATAGTTAAGTTTTTTAATGCCCATGCAGTACTTACAAGTACAGTTTTTTGAGCACTTGTCATATGATCCTTATCACCACTGTACAGGGGAAATGTTGTTGCCCCCATTTCAAGCAAGCTTGAAGACTTGTCATGATTTGCAAATGTAGTACATTAAATAAGGGACATCTCCAGGAACCAAAGGCAGTTTAATGGGTTTCAAAGCACATGGTTGGCCCTCTTCATCATGATGCATGCTTAATATTGATCATGTTTCAGTCTTTCCCACTAGCCTCATTCATGATGATTTCCTTTTTTTTTTTTTTTTTAAGATTTTATTCATTTATTCGATGGAGAGAGAGAGCACAAGCAGGGGGAGCAGCAGACGGAGAAGCAAGCTCTCAGCTGAGCAGAGAGCCCGACTTGGGACTCCATCCCAGGGTCCTGGGATCATGATCTGAGCGGGAGGTACACACTTAACTGACTGAGCCACCCAGGCATTCACCATGATGATTTTCTTTCTTTTTTTTTTAGATTTTATTTATTTATTTGACAGAGAGATAGAGAGCACAAGAGCACAAGTAAGCAGAGCAGCAGGCAGAGGGAGAGAGAGAGAAGCAGGCTCTCTGCTGAACAGGAAGCCCGATGTGGGGCTCGATCCCAGGACCCTGGAACCATGGCCTGAACCGAAGGCAGCTGCTTAACCAACTGAGCCACGCAGGCGCCCCCACCACCATGATGATTTTCTAAACCACATAGTTTTTCTCCTTTAGACTCTCTTCGGGCATTACTCATTCAACAAACGATGATGGATCACCTGATGTATGATGTGCTACACCTGTTCTTCTGGCCTGGAAAATACATTCCTTATTTAATTCTCACAGAGGAAAATACTCAACTTTTTTAGGCCACAAATTCCTGTTCTTTCAATATTTTCTGAAATACAGCAGTACAAGATAATGAACATAATCTGAGAACACTCTAAGTATTTATGACAAAGTCTAAAGAGTACATTTTACATTCCTAGTTTGCCCAATTGAGAGGCCATAAATCACAATTATATCAAATATTTTAGCCATAAAAAGGGATATATTTGTGTCTATAAGAAGGTAGCTTGTTTCTTCTAATAGAATGATCCTGACAATTTTATTATAAGCTTAGTTACATGAAGGACTTTTCCCTCCCTTTTTCTGCTAATAAAGTGCTTTTAGAAATAAATTACTTCAATTTCCGTGTAATGGATGAGGACATTAAGCACAATCTTGTGAACTGTTAATCATGCCCGCAAGTCACTTATTTTTACCTAGAAATTATCTCATAAATTTTGAAATTGGGCACTGGCTACTAAGTTTAGCTGTATTTCTCACTGTAAACCATAATAAATGGATGTATTATACTAAATTAAATGATGAACAATTGATGCTTCTCAGGATCTCCCCTATCAACAGTTTTATAATGTTTAATTCCAGTGGATACCCTGCTTACCCCAGAATTGAATTAGATCCTATATCTTGTTTCAGTGGAGACAGGAGTGGACATAGGTATTTTTGTGGAGACAGAGGTTTAGAAAGAAGTCTCTTTTAAGTTTACGGCAAGTACCAGAGAGTGGGTTTTATGGTGCCCTTCTCAGAAAGATTGGCAGAACACTGTGGCACTGATTTATCAGATGAACGACCTCCAACACAGTCAGGAAGGTGGGGAATCAGGAGGCTGTGGATTGAAGCTATTGAATATGAGAACGTGTGGACTTGGCTGTGATGTGGGGATTAGATACCCAGAATCAGGCCCAACACCCACAACTGTATAGGTATTGGAAACAGAGTCTGGCCATCACTGCTAAGAGACCATTAATATCTAAAAACTAGGCACTAGATTACTATGCCAGAAATCCTGATTACAACCATGGTTTCTCAACTTCTACAAAACTGACATTGGCATCTCTGTGATTTGGCAACAGGAAAGAACCAAAACCTCAGTAAGTTGATTTCACCTCTTTGTGCATCTAACTGGAGAGTCTTATTTTCACTGCTGCTCCTGTTTTCAAGGGAGATGGTGACTGTAATGTTTAAAGTTAACATATTTTATAGACGAGGCGGATACACAGAGGGAATGTTGAATGCTACTTTAACCCCATCTAGTAGAGATCCTGGTAACTAGTGCATCTTTGTAAGTAGTAAATGGAATAATGTTTAAAGTAGTAATTATAAAAGTGTCCTTATTGAGAAAGAGTGTTATAAAATATTAGGCTACATCATTGATCCAGACTCTGAAAAGTAGCCAAAAGTTTCCAAAATGTTATATATGATTTGAAGAATGCATGCTTAAATAAGCTGGAGCATATTTAAAGACTTTAGAGTTCATTTGAAGATTTCTCTATGATACATTAATGCTAGAATAGAAATAAGATATTTTGTTTTGTTTTAACTACAAAATATGCTACTCTATTGCCACCAGGTTTTCTTCTGTCTCTCTGTTCATTCCCCTTGCTTTAAATAATATTTATATATTTTGATTCCAAAATTAATATCTCCAGCCCAGATCTCTTCTTTGCACATCAAACTGACAGGCCCAAATTCCTGTTCGACATCCTCTCTTAAATGTCTCTTAGGCATGCTCTGAAAATGGAGATCTGGTGATTTCCCCAGTTTATGGGTAGAACCAAGCCTATTTCTGTCTTGTTCTCCATCTCAGTACATGGTACCACCTTCCATCCAATTACAAAAGAAGCAAACTGAATTTCCTCTCTTGTACACTACATTAAGCTCATCACCAATGCAAAGGGTAATCTTGATTTATTATCCTAAACATGCTTTTTTCCAAGTATACCTCATCCCAATGAATGTAGATGCCATCTACGTCTAACTGATTGCTCAGGTCAAAAGCTTAGGAGTCATCCTTGACCTCCCTCTTTCTCTTATATCACACATCTAATCCATCCACAAAACCAAAGTGTTCTGTCCACAGAATATACTTCAGATCCATCCCCTTCTTCATCACCAATTTTGTCTTAATCCAAGCATTCATCATCTCTCCCGTGATCTAAAGAAATGACTTCCAAACTTGTTTTTGATCTTCTACTTTTGACCCCTCCAAACCATTCTTCAGGTAGCTGGTATACCTGAACATTAAATTTAAAATCCATTAAATGACGGGCATTTTAATTATCTAGAGTCTCAGACTCTAGGTCTAACTTATTTAGAAACAAAAGCAAGGTTTTTTTTTAGGGTTTTATTTTAATTCCAGTTAGTTAACATACAGTGTTACATACAGTTTCAGGTGTACAATGTAGTAGGGGTAGTAATTCAACACTTGCATACATGACCCTATGCTCATTAGGACAAATGCACTCCTTAATCTTCATCACCTGTTTCACCCATCCTCCATGGTTCTCCCTCCAGCAACCATCAGATTGTTCTCTATAGTTAAGAGTTGGAGAAACTAAAGCAAATTTCAGCCTTTCTGTGTCTCAATCACCTCATCTGTAAATCAGTATAGTATTTTTTTACACTTAGAACATTATCTAATAAGGCGAAATGAGATAATGTATAGGAAAGCATCCGGAAATGGATTCAAGAACCACAAAATATAGGGGGCTTGTGTCAAGGGAGGGCAAAGAAAAAAATAACATTCATTGTGAGCCTGTGATACAAAAAATTGTCTGGAGAAGCATATGCTAATTTTTAATCCTCAAAACAAATCAGTTGGGTACCTTTGATTTGCTGCATTTTTATAGATGTGTACTCCAAGTTCATGGAATGCTTGATCTCTTGTTTAAACCTGAAAACAGCTTATGTCTATTAAAAAGAAAACTGTTGAAGCCCTGTCTCTCTATGAAAATGGTATGATGACAAATCTAAAATTAATAATAATAATACATTTTAAAAATCACCAGCAAATAACTTACATTAACATACATGCCTACCAGCTCTGCTTAGCCCCGTTCATGTATGTAAGTTATATTTTTGTTTACATATTTTTAAAGTCAAGCTAGCATATAAATCCTACATTATAAAATGTTTAAATTTTTATGGTAAAAAAAGTTACTTAAACATTTGTAAGTTTAGACTTACTCCACTTCAAGGGAAAATAAAAGCAAAAATACCCAACTTTGTACAGCAGTTTCCCAGAGTTGTGAATGTCACACAAGCACCGTGATGTGCCACATATACATGTATTTTGAAACCTTCCAGGAAGGGAACATGACTTCATTGCGAATATTTTAAAACCCTGTTTATACTTAAACAAACACAAGTATTGTGGGCTGGAATGTAAAATGACTATATATTTGAGAACTTGAGACTTTAAATACCTTCTGGGCTTCTGACTCTCCGGTTTAAGTTAGGACCCGGGGAAGGAGGGGTACACACTCTCTTGCGTTTGTGGTCAAGGAAGTGCATTAGTCAGCTCTCACAAGCTCACGCTGCATTACAAACAACTCCAAAGCTCAGTGCTTTCCTGCCCTAACTGCTTATCCTTCACATTAGACAGTGGTTGCTGTGGGCAGGCTGCTGTGTGTTTGCTTCTGGCCAAGGGTGAGGTTCAGGTTTGCTTCTCCTCACTTTTGATTTTGGTAATTAGACTGCAGGAATAGCCTTGCTTGGCATGTGGAAGAAGGCACAGGAGCAAGAGCACTGGCAGAAACCCACTCTGCTTTTACAAGCTCCAGCAGCCACACGCCTAGGTATGCAGAGACCATCCCACCAATACCCACTCATCGGCCGACCCAAGTCACCACCACTAGTGGGAAAGGGATGCCTAATTGCCTTGTAAGGAGATGGGGGCAGTGAAAGTTTGGGAAAAACAGTTCAATCTACTTCAGGTACTTAGGAGGAAAATTCTTGGAAGTCCTAACATACATTGTTTTATATTCATGGAAGCCAGTGAGACTGCACATATGGATCCCCACTTAAAAAATCAAGGAACTGAGTCTCAAGGATGTTAAGTGGCTTGCTAAATGCCAGCATCTCCAACTAACTATCCAGAATAGTTTTTCAAGTGCACCATAGAGTAAATGGAATGCTCACTTTTGTATACCTTTTAGTATTTAGCACAGTTGCGTGTGTATGGTGTTGACTAGATTTTAGGAAATAAAGCTCATTCTTTCATTTAGCCATCAAATATTTATTGATAGTTCATCTTGAGTAAGCTACTGTGCTAGGTACTGAGGATAAATCTGTGAATAAGACAAAAACACTCTTTGCCTTTGCTGAGCTTTATGTGAAGTGGGAAATAGTTCCTTTTTAAAATACAGGATATTGTCACCATTCTTTTACTCATACTTTGAAAGTTCCTGAGGAATTTATGTTAGCGTAAGTCTATTTATCAATGAAAAGGATTAGGAATGTTGTATACCGTTTTATCATAGGGAATGATGAACTAAGGTAAGAGCATATTCTAGGATCCTTGGGGGTTCAATCTGCAGAGTCATTTCCCTAATTTACAATATTCCCCATGTTATTCGAGCCCCTTCTATGTGAACCTTTGAAGTTTTTAGTCTTTCCTGGAAAGGTGATCAGTATTTACTTCCAGATCTGTATACTTAAAATGGAAAATTAATGATCAATAAAATAGTGAGATGTTGGCTGTGGTTTGCCTAGAAATATCTTGTGTGTTTTCAGGGAGGCAGCAGGAATCAATGGCTACAATTGCAAAGTGGAAACTTAGGTACTAATCATCACCTTGTTACTAAGATCCCTCAGGGTCACTTGTTCCATTGTGGAATCCTTAAATTGGGAGGTAAGAAGAGGATGGAGCACTTGTTAAACCTTCTTAGGTATTATTACTAAGGATTATAGGTAATACTTTTCTACCTCTGTTGTACTTTCTTTGTATCACATGTTAGCTCTTTTTACATATTTTTTTTACTACACACTTGACTCCATACTTTGTGTGTGTCTCTATAGATATACACATTCCAGAAATAAATTATTCACAACTATACTTGGTTCTGATGGTCATTATTTAAACCAGTCATATTCGAAATTTTGACTAGAAATATTTCTAATCAATATACAACTTAAGATAAAAAACAATCACCTGAGTGGCTCCGTCAGTTAAATAACTAACTCTTGATTTCTGCTCAGGTCAGATCAAGATCTCAAGGCCCTGAGATCGAGCACCATGTCTGGCTCTGTGTTCAAAGGTATGGGAGGGTTGCTTGAGATTCTCCCCCTCTCTGTCCCTCTGCATCTACACCCATCTTGCCCTGTTGTATTAGAGGAAACATTTCCTCTCCCAAAGGACCTCTCAAAGCCAGGTCCTGTAGTGTTCATGACTTGACAGCACCCCACAGAGACACTGTACTATTTCCTCCTCCTTGCACAGGCCATTCTCCTCCTTGATAAGAAAATAAATGTGACCAAATCACTAGCATCTTTTTAAAAGATGTCACATAAAGAGAGGGAAATGTTAATCCTGCCTATGCCTCTATTCTCACCACATTCCTCTCATAGCCAGTCTTCTTCAATCACCTGTCGTCTGGTCTCTTGCCTTGACAGTCCTTCATAACAGATCTCACTTATGTCAACAATGATTCCTTGGTCCTGGGGCCTTCACTTCTTCCCACAGAAGTGGACAGTGGCAGGAATGAGTGTCCAAATACCCTTCTATGAGACAGAGTACCTGAAGCTGTCTTGCTGTAAGGCAGAAAGTTTTTGCTTTATATTTTACCTGAGAAATAAAAGGAACTCATTCATTATACTTACACAGCTATCTATGTTTACTTAAATAAAAAGATGATTCATACTCATTATAGAATGGAAAAATGTTATTAACATTTATTCATCGTATCTAAAAATATATTTTTAGAACCTACTTTGAACAATCCACTGGAGATTAGATAAAGAGGAAAATCCAGCATAGGTCTTTGCCTTCATGAAGGTTATAGTCCCTAGTGGGGGCAGAAATTAACTAGTTATACAAATATAAAGTTACAGTTTTTGTAGGTCCATAAAGTGCTGTGCACAGTGCTATAGAACATTGTGGATCAAATTTTAAGTGTCCTTGATGGAAGGTTCTGTGCACTGAAGAGTATTAATGCGATGCTTTTTTAAGACTATAATTTGATATTAGTTATTACTTAAGCTTTTTAAGTTGATCGTTCATATTTTATTCTATTTCTAAATCTAGCTAATTTGAAGAGTTTTAAATAGGGTATAAATTAATGTTTGGTTTAATTTGGAAACTTAATTAAACTCATCTAAACATTTTAAGCTCCATTTATGTTTATTGTATTCTACTTCCTTTTAAAGTATTTCAATTGTGGGGTGCCTGGGTGGCTCAGTGGGTTAAAGCCTCTGCCTTCAGCTCAGGTCATGATCTCAGGGTCCTGGGATCGAGCCCCGCATCGGGATCTCTGCTCAGCAGGGAGCCTGCCTCCCCCTCTCTCTCTCCTCTCTGCCTACTTGTGATTTCTGTCTGTCAAATAAATAAATTAAAAAAAAAACCTTTAAAGTATTTCAATTGTATAACCAGCAAAACCACAAACAAAATCCACAAGCACTGAATAATGTCTTTAAATATAATAAGAAGAAACTGTAAATGAAAAAGAACCTTACTTTTTCTTAAATGTTTCGATATTAAGTATGCACTTAACACAATTTAACTTTAAAATCCTGTCTAAACCAATAATCAATGATACCCTTTAAATGGATACTACAAGTCTGACTTGTTATAAGAACAGGCTGAAAATTCTAAAATATTGTAAGTATATAAAAACATGCTTAGATTTTTTCTTTTATTACTTTATTGCTCCAAATTAATGCACTCAGTTATGACTATATTTAGCTCTTTGTAAGGCAGTTGCAGAGGGAAAAAAATCATCTCTACAGATAAACTGAATGCTTTCATGTAGCAGAACTTATAGCTTTGGTGGGTCACCAATCTTTTAGTCCTTTGTCTTTTCACCTGCCATGTAGCAAACAGACCAAAAACCTAATAACCTATCTATACTTCCTTCTTTGTCTACATTTGTATATTTTAATTAATTTATTGTGTTCTATCTTTTATAATGTTTCCTTACAAATTCATTGTTTTCCTTACAGTCTTTGTAATTTTGCTTAGCAAAATTATATTGTTTTCCTCATGGTGATTGCCTTTATAATTCTGTATTTATTTTGTGGAATACTGAAACAATGTCTCAATAGAATAAGAAAAGGCAAGCTATCAAGATGGATTAAGAATGCAGGGCAGGATACAAAATAGAAGAAAACTGTTCAAAGAAAGTGATCTAGAAATCTGTTTAGGAGTTTCTGATGTTTTGGTCCAGATGTTAACTGTGCATGAGCAGGTGGAAACAATGTGAGGTCTGAAAAATGGTGACGGGACTGTGAACTGAACAGAGACCTCGCCATGTTGGGAGATGTAAGATTTCCAATGATCCTGAGTAGAGAGAACACACGGAACCACCCAAGCATTTAACTGAGTTCCCAGAATTGCTATATACTACAAACAAGACTACTCTAGTCCTAGAAGGAAGTCTACTATAAAAAAACAACTGACATCCCTCAAGAAGATCAAGCTCATCTGCCAGTGTAGCAACTGCCTTCCAGAACTAAATTCAACCCTCTGGTTTTCTTGAAAGGAGACAGTTCTTTGTCAGACTCGCAACAATGTATCCATCTGTAATACCAGCACACAGTTTTACATTACTGGACATGAGAAGACTTAATAAAATGTTAGTCTCTAGCAGGCAATGGCATTAAAATGTTTATTAAAATGAGTTTAAAATATAAAGAAGAAGATACACATAACAAGTGAAAAGATGAGGAATAGAAGCAGAGCCATGGAGACTGTAAAAATGAACCAAATGCAAATCCTAGAACTGAAAAGCACAATAACTGAAATGAAAAATTCACTAGGTGTGCTTAACAGCAGATTGACGCTACAGAAGGAAAGATCACAATAGTAATTATGCAGCGCAGTAGTAATTATTCAAATTGAAACTCAGTGAGAAAAAAAACGGCTAAAAAAAGAAAATGAGTAGAGTCTTAATAACCTGTGGGACAATAACAAGCAGTTTAACATATATGGAATTGAATTCACAAAAGGAAAGAAAGAAGAGATTGGGACAGAAAATATTCAATATATATAAAATATTCTACTCTTGGAATGGAAGTTGCAATAAAAGTCACTTACCACCTCCTTTCTTGTTCTGTCCATTTTCTTGGAATATTACCACCCCTTCTTTCCAATAGAAAGCTCCCCCCTCTAGTCATTGTGGGTAAAGAATTGCCAGAAAATGCACTAGATTTCCCCCCGCCTTTCTCTGTTGTTTCTTATCATGTAGGTCCTCTCTGACTCACTTGATAATCCTTACTGAACTCCTGTTTTAATACATGTAAGGCCAACATCTGATAGAGTAACTGCAACTGTAGTTGCCATCTCATTAAATTATAAATAGTCCATAACCCACTGCCATTTTCCAAAACTCATCTGTCTTTTGTGCTGCTTAAATTGGAGAATTCAAAGTCGATGTGACAGGAATCCCCAACTGTACATTTTTCAAGTCTCTGATAGTGTCACTAATCTCTGCTATTTCCCTAGCTACAAAGAACTAATAGTTCTTTAATAGTTTGGTGAAGAGTGGAAGTTCCAGAAGCTTCCCTCACCCTTGCATAACACCGTATCTCTCAATCTATTGGTTAGAGAGACAACGTGAGGATTCTGCAGTTTTGCTGAAAATACGTACTTCAACGAAACACTGGAAGCACTGAGGATGGGGTTATGAAGTGAGTTTGAGGACCCAATGAGCTTCCTATAACATGAGTTCAGATCAAAAGTCCATCATCAAAGTATCCTCAGAAGCACCGCCTCCTGACTGAGAGCCCTTGGAGGCATTCTAGGTCCTCGGAAGTCAAAACTACCTCAAATTCAGGGTCCAGTAATACCTGAAAAATGTAATATTCTTGTTTTCCCAGTGAAGAATTGTCTGGTATCTAAAGCCAGTTTGGGGGATAGTTAGTGGCAAATTTAGAAGATGCATTCTGACTATTATTGGTGGATCTTCCTCCAGGGTATGTGATTCAAGGAGCTATGGCCTGTGAATTGGTCTGGAAATGGAGGGAGGGGTCCAAAATTCTCTATTTTGGTATCTCATCTCAGGCTTTTACCATGAATTTTCCCCTAGTAACTGAAACAAAGAATATTTTTGTGAATGGCCTCATTCAGCCCTAGAGACTATCTAATCCGTTATTCCATCCCAATGAGACCCATCTGGCGAGGAGGCGCTGCCCGAAGCCTATCCTGGTGACCACTTTCACCTGGAATTACTGTCTCATTGCCACTACCTGGATTGACTAACTTCTTGTCTTCTTGTTGAAATCAACTCTGGAGTATGGAGTCTACCATCAACATCTTTGGTATATAAAAAATCTCCACTAAATTATTTTTCAAACATGACAATTCACCCCTCCCCCCCCCAGTTTGTTTGTTTGTTTGTTTCTTTCTCTCTTTCCTTCTTTTAAGGGTCTGGATGAAGGGAAGGGCATCTAGGTCTTTTAAGAGGGAATATCTTCTAAAATCTTTACTCAATCAATCTCTGGCATCTCATCTGTATTGTGTGTGGTCCACTTTTGGATCAAACCAAACTAGGAAACAATTCAAACTACTCACAACGGCTTGTGCTGTCATGACTGGATTCCCTGGTAAGTACACCAAAGCTTATAAATTCAGCCTTGTTTAAAATCATTTCTCCCTTCCTCGCTCTATCAACTCAGAATTCATTCTCACATGTATTTCTTTGAGATTTGCCTGCAAAAATCAGCAAATTCTTGCATTTTTTTTTCCAAGAAGAGCTAAAGATATGGCACTGCCTATAAGCTTCAGCATCAACCCAGTTTCTTTTCTGTATCTTCAAGTCATGGTGTGTCAGAACCCCCAGATGCACACAAATATGTAGCTACACATGGCAACCCTGTTTATTCACACTGTTTTATGTGCTTTGTCTTGATAGCTAAAAACTGATGCTGTAGCCATTGCGAAATACATGATCTGATGCAACATGTGTAGCTCCCTCTTTATAGTTATGGATTAAATATTTGACCTGGCCTTTGTAAAGCATTTCAAGAGCCATTATTTATCACTATATAAATAATATAATCCTGGTTTTTAGTTTTTTTCCTGTTTTTATTACCTCTACAGTAAAAAAAGACAAAAACAAAACAAAAAAAAAAACAGTTTAATGCAGAGTTATTTGTTCCAACATTTTTCTGCTCAGAAGGCAGAATCTGACCAGCAGAGCAAGCTTTCTAAGTAGCTAGTTGTCCTTTAGCTTTCACTCTTTTCTCCATCTTATTTGAAGATATAAACTCCAACATCACATATTTAAGACACATACGTTTGCAACATTTGGAGAAGCTGCCCTTCTCCAGATCTGTATTACATCACATTCTTACCCTATACTCCAGTATACAGAACTGCTTGCTGATTTAGGAAAGTACCAGGCAGCTTCCTACTTCCTTACCTTTGAACATGCTGCCTCAGCCCTCTGGGGATGGTGGTTGCCTGTTCACCTTTAATAATCTTACATAACGACATCCCCTGACCGTCTTAATGGGAAGGCAGCATTGAACACACTCCTTTTATGTAAGGCCATACTATATTTCAATTATTTTGTTTGTATCTTTGATCTGTCCCGGGTAAGTGCCTCTAAGGCTCTCAAAATGTAAATACATAAAGAAGTGGCTTAAATGAAGTGGATAAATTAGGATTAAGCAAAATTAAATAGGAAAATGAGGATTACACCTTCTGGAGATTATAACGTTATTACAATAAAACACATTAAAAAATGCAAGTAGAGTTTCCTAAATTTCTACGTGCTTTCAAATCCTGAGATGTGTTTTAGTCTTGCTTCTGAAGCCTAAGTCGGTGGGACACAAATATGTTGGGGAGGTCCTAGGATTTTGATGGTTATTCTGTTTGCCAAAGCCCCAAAACCAGACTCCTTTCTCCCTGCAGGGCCTCAGGAAGGTGACCTCTGTGTAACGCACAGAGGCCGCTGTTGCTCTACGTTGGATACAACATACATCTTTTCCCTTTTTGGCTGCTCCTTGTGGTATTTCACCAATGCAATCCACTGGCTAGAGATTGGAAACTGGGAAGAGATCAGGGTGTTTCTTGCCCTCTCTCACTGATTCAGGCCACATTTCCAGCATGGCTGGAGCCTCTAGGACTGCAGCTCTCCTGCTGTAACTTGTATCCGTCCTCATCAGAAGTCACTGCAGTGTTAACAGAATGTCTTCTGCATTCTTTAGGCCAAGGGTGATGGAGGCTTCTCACTTTTTCTAATCTCTGGCTGCTTCAACAAACCTTGTTGGTTGTTCTCATTCTGTTCACACACTTTATTAGAGTCTCTAGCAATTTCAGTTATGTTCTATCTCTAGCCTACACCCTGATTGGTACAGAGAGTTTCCAGTCTGCTTATTGCTTTATGGTTCAGCTTAGGCTAATGTAAAGGCGAATATAAGCCTTTACTTGTACTTCTTTAACACTAAAATGCATTATTAATTTATCTCTTGGCTCCTAAAATGGAAACAATTAATTTATTTATGACCTGGGGAGATATGAAAATAATTTATAACTTTTCCCCCAAAAAACCATGACATCTTTCTTGGGATAGATGAAAATGTAGATGAAGCTTTTTCAAAAATAATAAATCATAACTTTAGAATATATCTCTCAGAGATTAAATTATGCTGCCTAAATTACTTTTTTTCAGAGTTCAATTATGACATATTTTCCAATTAAACATGATCGGTGAAGATACCATATGCTCTATTACCCCTGTTGATGTTGTTCAGTAGCAGGTCAGTTAATATTCGTGTTTAAAAGGCTATATCAGTAATTATCTTTAATTTTAGGCTGTTAATAAGTTCCAATGCTTATCAGAATTGTACTTTTTTTTAAATTATGTAACTACAATTAGTGATCATTCAGAAACCATTCAGTACCTGTTACCTGATAAAATGTACTGAACTTGATTCTTAATCACTCAGATCAGGAAAGGAATTAGCACAGGCAGTCCTTGTTAATTCCTTTCCTGATCTGTAGTGTGGGACGACTGTAAACACACACAAACTGAAATTGTACAAATCCATTTTAATAACCAATGGGAAAATTATGAGTTTTCCATGAAGTTTTAACTTTTCTTTCTAAAATATTAGAAATTCTTCCTATCAGCTATAAATGTATGGAGAAATGAAAATAAACAGTAAACTTAATGTTTATTTAGGACTCTGTAATGTAAAACATGAGAAAAATTGAGAATTAAAGTATTTTATTTCCATCATAAACATCTTATTAATAGTAGTTTGGATAGTGCTTGCCTTCTAATAATGTAATGTCTTTTCTGTGCCTTAGTGAACGGTCATATTCCTTTCTAAGTTCGAATCAACTTCCAACGTTTTATCTTTTGCATTTTCAGAGTCATGAAATACCTCCAAGAATCCCTTTAATGTAAAGTTTTCCGCTTCCTCTGGGACATCTTTTCCACCTCCGGCCCCCTCTGGAACATCTTTATTCTTTTTGTCATCCTTCTAGTCCTTTCCATTTATGTTGATACATTCATCCTATTAAGCTCCTCTGACTACGTGTGTAGAGTCTCTTCCCATAATCAGGTATTTCTCATATACTTCCATCTACTCAGATTTCACAGCAAGCATTAATACTTTTTATTGTTTTAACTGAAATTTCGTGTTGGTTATCTAATTCCCTCTTTTGATGATTTGCCTTGCAGAATGCCATGTAGGTTTATCATGACGAGGCAAGGAGTCAACACTACTGCACACTTTCCTGTCTGTGTGTGAACAGAATAACAAATGAGTGACAGACCCTGGAAGAGGCAACATGTTTGGCCACTGACCGTGATTTGCATCCATGATTTATGTAGTGATTTGTGAACTAAAGAGCCAGCAGCAAAGGGTGTACTTTATGCAATCATTCACAGTTAATATGCTGTGGTAACTGAAATTTGAACCATGTCATTCGAGGTGCGTGTTACATAACTAAACCATGGTAACTGAGACCAGTGTATATTGGAACCTCAATGAATGACTGCCTAGATCAGTTTGGATTTTAGTAGAAGACTCTTTGTCATTATTTAACATTGTTTAAGTCCCTAATACCTACTGGACACAGCTTAGTACAAAAGTCACAATGATTTGTGATTTCAAAGAGAATTTGTTTTGGAATGAAAACTAATTAATATATTTTTCCTTCTTCAAACCACATATCTTGGCAGGCTACACAATAGCTATTCCAACAAATATTACCAATACCAGAACAAAACCCTAGCCTCATTTCCTCAATCACTTGTTTTGGACATTAATATAATGTCCAAATATATAATATAATGTGAAAACTAGATTTAAAAATTGCAAGTAGTTTGGGATCTACTTTCCAAGCCTACTTTATGCTGTTCCATAACAATAAACTCAGGCTAAAGTTGGAATCCTCAAGTCACTTGTGAGAATACAAGAGAACAATGGCTTTCTGAATTCTGAATGGAGTAGAGAAATTTAGTAAGTAGTGAAATGAGAACCACATTCAGTCTAGAGTAAACAAATTAGTTATTCTTTATTGGTTGGACATAAATTGTGAAAAATAAAAGCAGATTTCTAAACCAATTAAAGTATAAATGTATTAATTATACTCCCAAACATAATTTAAAACCTAGAACAACACAAAAAAATAACTAAATCAAGTATCAAAAACATTAAAATCCAAGAACAGATGTTGTAATGACATTTTACTTATTGGAGTAGGACATTTACATTTTGTAGTTTCACACACTGCAGAGAGAAGCTGATTGCCTGAACCCTACTATTGATGCTGGTGGCTTGTGTTCATGCCCTAAAAAGCCAGATTTTAATGAGAACATTTCTTCCTTCATTTATTCATTCACTCACTTGCTCACTCATTCATTCATTTTATTCATGTATTTATTCATTCCTTTATTAAATATTGCTAATGTTAATGTTCCATATGCTCAATACTGGGGATTCAGTAATTTATTAAAAATCCACAATTCTTGCCCTTAATGCAGTGACTAGTCTACAGAACAGGCAGACATCTAGCCAGCAAATACACAGTAGTAAATATATAATTTCTAGTTCATGTGGGAAAAGGAAAGAATGAAATGAGCTGAGAGAATAAAAGAGGGGAATTCTTTTAAATGGGATATTCAGTAAGACCCCTGTGAGAGACATGCTGAAACCTGAGGGAGGAAGGGGACCTGCCTTAACAGTAAGGTGAGGTGCATTCTGTGCAAGGAGAACTAAGTAAGATTACTGAGGTGAGACTTCAGCGCATCTAAGAGTCGGAAAGGCCAGTTGGCCAGAAGGTCATCCGTGAGGGTAGACGGTGGTAATAGGGGGAGGGAAAGTGGGTCAGGAATCTGAACATTAAGAACTCTTGGAGTCACGGATTTAATTATATGATCAGAAGGAAGCGCTTGGAGGGGTCTCACGAGGAGAATTATATGAACTGATTTACATTTCAGTTACTAACTCCAGTGCTTTGTAGGGGTGATCGAGAAGTAAAACGAGCATGTCCACGGTGAGGAAAGAGGGGACAATGGGGCACAGGGGGACATGACATTCACTTTGGCAAACATTGAGCTTCCTGCCAGTGTGATTTTAGTAGGGAGAGCAGTAGTATTTATGATCATTGAATTCAAAACTGGTGACAGTGACCCTCTGCTGAGTTTCTGGGTACAGCTCACATTCTCGCTAGTAGGGAGGCTCCCTCAAGGTTTGGTTCCTCCTCTTCATCTCTGGGTGTGCATGGACCATCAAATGTAACATTTTCTCACTGTGCTGTACTACTGACAATTTATTACTGACTTCTGTCTCTGACGTCCCTGACCCTGATTTGTTGGTCAGTTCTTGTTTGTGTGCATGGATGTGTGTGGCTCTTGGACTACAATTCTTGCTTCCTGCAGCTGAGCCATAACTCCCAATGCACTGGGAGTCCACCCCATGAACTATATTGCATTCCAGCCTAGTCTTCTTAAGTCTTCAATCTGTCAGTCTTGCCAAGCTATGTCCTTAATATTAGAATTTACTTATTTTCCTGGATCCATTCAGAAGTGTCTGGGTAGGGAGTTCAGCTCTTGCCATTGAATGCCTGGCCATATATGATTAAATGCCTTTAGGAAAAACGTATCTTAACCTTGTCTATCTACCTCTTTATAGGTCAGCCTCCATTTCACTCTCGTTCTCTCTAAATCTCCTTGATGATCCTATACTTCTCTGTAGCTTTAAGTAACATAAAAATACGGACTTTTCAATTTGTTACCTCCAGCTGAGATAATTCTTCTAAGTGCCAGACTCATGCATCTCACTTGACATACACCATCATAAATGCCTCACAAGCATCTACAACTTCACATGTTTATATTCAATCTTGCTCTTCCTCCAGTCTCCCACTCAAAAACCCACCTTGTTCCCTCCTGAATTTTCTGTTTTAGAAAATGACATCAACATAAGCTGATAACATAACAGAAGTCAATTCTGACTCTTCCTCGCCTTCAGATCCATCAAAGAAATATCTGAAAAGTCTTTTGATAGCATCATCAGAAATTATCTAGAATTGATCTATTTTTCTCCTTCTCACACTAGTGTCCTCATACTCTTCCATGGCATCTTACTTTGTCACTACAATAACTTACTGATTGACTTACCCAGTTGCTTCCCTCCACTATATGCCAAAGAAGAGAGGGTACCTGTGGTGCCTGATCTCCAGAGGTTCCAGCTATCAAACACAGCAGGATTTCTATTTACATGTAACGCTTTCTGGTAGTCGATTCAAAATGTATTCCATGCTACAATTAATTCAGAGAGGAAAGAGCCACAAGGAGCCAAATCTGAAATTTCAACCATGTGGCCAGACATCCTGTGAGCCTATGAACATATAAACATTTTTACTTTTTTTTTTTTTTTTACTCTTGAGTCTATCCAATACTGGCTGAAAGAGCTTCAAGCTCAAGCATAAAAATATTCTTATAATTATTGCATTTCAATTCTCACATCTCTTACATTTTTGTGCGCTTTCAGAGAAGAAAGTGATAAAGTTGAGTATTTTTATTTCTTCTGTTCATAGTTTGAGAGTTTGAGTGAAGCAACATGAATCCCTACATAAATAGCCAATGACCAAAAAAAAAAAAAAAAAAAAAGGAAAGAAAGAAAGAAAAAAGAGGTATCTCTTTTTTGGAGGCATTATTTGTGAAGATATAAAAATCCAATTATTTATTCTGTACCTACTAAGTCACAATCTAAACTGAATAAACTTAAAACCCTGCCATCAAAGCCACATTACTATAAACAAGATTTTAAGGAAAAAATTATAGTTGGTTAAAAAGTGGGATAGAAGTATTTTAAGAAGGTAGAAGAAACTGACATGAGTTCAAATAAGAATGACTAGACGTTATCTCCCTCATCTGACACAATACAGGAAGTTGTTTTTTGTTTGTTTTTTTTCTGGGGGAGGAAGTTGTTTTATTATTTTAAAACATAAGCAGTAATTCTCCAACTTCTGCTTAACTTCAAGTGACTGGGTAATCATTACTCTCATAACCCATTACATTTACATATAGCTCCAATTACTGGAGAATCTCTCATTCTTTCTCCCTTGCCAAAAGTTCGGCCAGTGATCCGCCCTCTGGAGCCATGTTGCAATCTGAGTCCTCTTCCACAAGATCTCTTTCAGGGAAAGCTCTTACTCTGTGTCTTATTGGACAGCTTACCTATTTCAACTTAAATTTTTAAACTTCTTTTCGATCATCCCTTGTATGATTCTTCATTGCTCTGTTCAACTTTTGTTGGGTATTTACTCTTGGCTACTATCAGGAGTTCACATCAAATTTGCAAGTCTATAGTTTCCAGAATCATTTCATTATTTACCCTTCAAAAAATCTGTACAATAACATTTCTTCATTTTTATGGAAACATTCCACTTTCTCTAAATTCTTCTAAAGTCCATGTTTGAAAGTTATTTCAAAGCTTTTGTGTATAATTCTTTTTTTTATTTATAATTGTTTTGATCATAACAATTTGAACTCATTTAAAGCAAAAAATTATTTTGTCTTAATGCAATGTGAGTTCCAATTCCCCTTTAATGATACTCATCGGCCCTTTCCAGATTAAAAGCAAATTTAGATGGATGAAAATCTGCAAGCACACCAAAACAAAACACATACACACAAATCCCAAACCTTTCAACAAGATCACTGTCCTTGTGCCTCTTGCCCAGCTGAAATTTAAAATATGTGGGCAATCTTTTTTTTTTTTTTCTATTTGTTTATAAGATGTTTTGCTCATTGGTCCCACATAAAAATTATACAAAAATGCTGGAGTATTCCAGATAAAGCCGATCCCATTATAATACATTGTTTTCTCTCCAGAAACAAGTGTATGATTTCATAAAATGCATTACCAGATTTTCAAGTAGTTTAAATTAATCCATATTTGCATGGCCTCAACTGTATCCCATTAACAGAGGAAAAGGGGAAAGGCTATGAAATACATATTAATCTGTAATTTATGACCCTTTCCCATCCTCCATATAATGAAAACCTGAGATTTATTTTCTTACATAGTTGCACGAGGTAAGGAAAGTGCCCCCCCCAATGCAGGCTCCTAGTGAATGTTTCATATCACCGGTTAGTAATGCTACATATTAAATTTAACCACCTCATCTTCTTGGTACAGTTACTACGTGATAGTTTCAACAGTTTCTTTTTTCTTCCCTGGGCTCATTATGGAACAGATATTACAAGGGCTAAAAGGGGTCATACATTAACTGGATGAGATCCAATTATGGGAAAAACCAGAGCAGTACTCTTGGGCAAACTGAAAGCAGTACTAAAGTGATCACATGACCACACATTAAAAAGCATGAAAATGTTCACTTTTTTTCAAGATAATTTAATATATGTATGTCAGTAAAATTATGATTAAAGAATCCACTCATTCAGCCATAGATACCAGGTGACTAGAATTCCTAGAAAAAGGAATTCTTGCAATTAAAAAGAAAAACCCTTTTCATATTCACTATTTGCTAAGAAATATACATTTGGGAAATATGTAATTATTTGAAAATAATTGAAGGATGGTTTTTGGCTTTCTACCTATATTTAAAATATTTTAAAATTGAAGTTATTATTGCTTGCTTTATAGGAGAACCACATTCTCATACAAACTGTTAGACAGTCTGAATCCATACAATTTGGGTTTTAAAAAATCATATATTATTCTGGACAATTACCAATAGCTGAATAGCATAGGAGATGCCCAAAAGTGTACTGATGTAAAGATCTATCCACTTTAGATAGCAGAAAGCAAACATTGATTATATTTTAGCTTGGAAGATAATATATGTAGAATATATTATTTCAAGTATATCATTTCTGAAGTAAAATATTATTTGAAAAAAATCCCAACAAAAGGTGAGTTATGCTTTATAAACACTGTTGGAATCCTTTATCTTTGACATTTCAGAATTTTTTTCCAGAGTTTTATATTGAAATAAATAAAACAAGTAGACATTTTCTGGCAGCTAAAAAATAACACCTTTATTTTCAGTACTGATTTTGTTATATATCAGAGTACTATAAAAAAAAGTGTCATAAAATTTACCTCCAAATTATTTCATTATGCAAGGAAATGAGAAAGTATTAAGTTACAACTCCCAAACTGTTGGAAATCCTGCCTGATGTGATAAGTGAACACCCATAGCCAGGTGCACCAAAGCACTTGAAGAAAACATCTTGTCAGAAGATGGACCTGGAAAATAGCCAAATAACAAGTTGAATTCTCAGGCAACAAAAAGGAAATGGACACTGAACTAAACATGGGAAACTAAACAAGTCTGGATAGACTTGGTAACCACAAATTCATCCAACGCTAGCCAGAGAAATGAAGATATTTGATTGCAAATGAAAATCAGGTTGGATAGATCAGTGTACTCAGCTCAGCTAGGGGTCCCGGCAGAGCCACACTAACTTGACGGTAGCATCTCTATTCTTGAAGAATGCAAAACCTGGTTCTGAGACTGCTGGTTAACCTGAATCGCTTTGCATGAAGAAGAGCTCTGCTGGGTCTGAAGGGTTTGTCATATTCTTCAGTGGGATGGACATGGGGTGGGGGAGGACACCTGCTTAGCCATTCAGTTTTAGTGAAAGCACCTGTGACAACATATAGTGCTATTTCCCCCACACCTGTCCTTTTAGCTAAAATGAAACACGAGTACCTGGAGAACATTGCAATATGCTTAAAATTAGAGCAATATCATGATTTCTAGATAAGAGCGGTCCCAGTTGGGCAGTATCCTCACCTGTGTCATTGGCTTCCTCCCCAGGGAACATTGTCATCAGCTTTTAAAGTTTAGATTTAAGATCCAAAGATGGGGATGGGGTGATGAGGCATTAGATCCTGATTTTTCCCCTCTTCCTTGTCTCTTGGTTTCTCCTAATGGGGATGTCTGTGGGTTTAAGGTTAATTTCAGCTTTTTGAATTCATGTTTTAAAAGCCAGATAATTCTAAACCCTTCCTCTTGTGCTTTGTTATATTCTCACTATTCTTTTCTGGTGATGAATGAGCTCGAGTCCCTCGGGTCTCCCCTGTGTTCCTCCTTCAAGTATCTTTGTTTTGTTACAGTGATAAATTAAATCTACCAAATCTTTTTAGATGTTATTCAGAGTTTTCAAGAACACCTTTACATGGGGGGTCTGTAATACAGGAACCTCAACAGTTTCTCATCTACACTAGTGCCTGTCACAACAAAGTGGAGCAAAGGGACTGTCGGGGCCATCATATTTACCTCCTCTATAAATTCTGTACCACTGAGCCCCTCGCCACTGTTTTGCGTGGCCTTCTGGTTTCTGGTGCTGCATGTGAGGAGCTTGGGAATCACCACTCTGTCCAAGCAAAGAGTAAAAAACTCAAGAGACCGAAAAATCAACAACTCTTCTTAGCTCCATAAGAGCAGGGTGACCCACTACCTCAGAGTTGGAAAAAACAGGTGAACACAGGGAGTTACGCTCCTGGAAGCAGCTGCTCACCCCACAGAAACCACCCGGGAACTAGAGCTGGGGTAGGAACCCCTGAACTGTAATTGATGAATTGCTGGAGGCTCAGTGCATACAACTCTGAGAATCAAAAACTCCAGGGGGATCTAGTCATGGGCAGAGTCCTCATAATATTATGTGATTTAACTCCTAGAGTTCCGCCAGGTTCCCACAGTGAATCTGGAACTGAGATCCCCTTGGACTTCTGGCAGAGGAACGGAAGAGGGAACTATTTGAAATATACATCAGCATGCCCTGTTCTCAACAAGGGCTGCCTTAGGGGAGACTACTTAACTAGAGTTTAACCTTCTGGGGATTATAAGTGCCTAACCTACCTGGGAAGTGAAATAAACAACTCCAGTCCACTCTACCCATCCTGTTTTGCCTAAGGTGTGGGCAGGGAGCACGAGGAACATGAGCAACTCTTGTGAAGCTCAGTCCAGAAGTACAGGTTCACTAAAAGGCTGAGACCTAATCATAGGGCTATAGAAAGCTTTCTCTCCTCTCATACCTCACCACCACATTACTGTGGGCCTATTTACAGTGGTTCTTTTTGCCCTGTATATTATGGCTGGCTATTAAGAAAAAAGAAATTACAAGGCATACCAAAGGCTAAAGGCACAATTTGAAGAGACAGAGCAAGCATCAGAAAAAGGCATGGTGGGGTTGATAAAATCAAAGAAAACAACTATGATTAACATGCCAAGGGTTCTAATGGATAAGGTAGACTGCATGCAAAAACCTATGACTGATGTAGGCAGAGAGGTGGGAATCCCAAGAAAGCCAAAAAGAAATGCAAGAGACACAAACACTGTCACACAAATGAAGAATGCTTCTGATGGGCTTAGTAGTACATTGGATGCAGGTGAGGAAAGAATCGCTGTGCTTGAAGATGTATCAATCTTCAAAATTAAGAAACAAAGAGAATAATTGAGGAAAACAGAACAGAATACTCAAGGACTGTGAGACTACCGCAAAAGGTATAACATATGCATACGGGGGACACCAGGAGGTGGAGAAAGACAAAAAAGAAAAGAAGAAATATTTGAAACAATAACAACTGAGAATTTTCCCAAATTAATTGCAGACACCAAATCACAGATGTAGAAAGCTCATGGAGCATGAAGCCCGATTATTGCAAAAACCAAACCAAAACAAAACCAAACTCTACCTCAACATATTATTTAAGAGTTACAGAATATCAAAGATGCAGAAAAAATAAAACCTGAAAAAAAGCAGAGGGGGAAAAAAACCCACCTCACTTCTAGAGGAATGGAGCCGAGAATTACATCTAATGTCTACTCAGAAATCTTGCAGTCAAGAAAAGAGTACAGTGAAATATTTAAAGCTTTGAGGGAACAAACTCATCCAATTAGAATTCTGTATGCTGCAGAATTATCTTTCAAAAGTGAAGGAAAAATAAAGACTTGCTCAGAATAACAAAAATGGAGAGAATTTGTTGCCAGTAGATCTGCTGTATGAGAAATGGTAAGAGAAGTTCTTTGGACAAAGGAAAATAAAATGAGCCCAGACACTTAGATCTACAAAAAGAAAAGAAGAAGGAACAAGTGAAAGTAAAATAAACCTTCATTTTTCTTATTTTTAAGTAACCTAACATATAACAATGTGTTCAGAATATTGCAACAATGTGTTCAATTATGTATGCTTACGTATATATCTTCTATATCTGTATATGTCCATGCTTATGTATACTTAACATATGAGTGAAATGGATGAAGGCAATGGCACAAGGGGAAAGTAATAAGGCACTAGGATTGCTTTGTTGTTACCAGGTACTCACACTATCCGGTAAAGTAGTACAGTGTTATTTGGAAGTGGATTTGGATTAGTTGTAAATGCATATCGAAAGCACTAAGGTAACTACTAAAAAAAAAAAAAGGTTTAAAAAAAGTATTACAGATATGCTAAGAAAGGAGAAAAAAAAAAAGGAAACATACAAAATGCCCAATTAAAGCCACAAAAGACAAAGAGTTGAGAGAAGTGATAATGTTGGCAGTGTTTGGTTATTCCTCAGTCATCAGAAATACACAGATTTTGTGGGCTTAGGTGACTATCAAATGTATCTGGAAGTAATGAGTGTAAGGGGGAACCCAACTTATGAAACTCTCGTGGGTGTACCTCTTCTGCCTTTCCTGTCTATATCCTCCGTAGCCCAATGGCGAGGGGTACTTCTGCTTGTTGGAAGTACTGCTCCTAAAACTGGCCCAACCCCTTTCCTTAGTGAATCTGCAACTTCTGTCTCTACTGCAAGATGACTGGACTGTCTATGTGGGTGGACTTCTGCTTCACTGTGGGATGGAACCCCTCCCCCCACCTCCTCCCTTACATGAGGAGGGTTGGGCCCCCTACCTGGATGGAAGAGGGTCATGTGACTCCTTCCCCTTAGCTACCTGTGACTAGGACTTTACCTTAGAAAAAGGGAGCAGCTTCACAAGTAGCCTCATCCCTTTCTTGTTTGTATAGTTTTCTTTCCCAATTTTTCCCTAGACTGACTCACATATCTCTCTACTCAGGGACTTGGGCCTTCCTCCCATCATCTTTAGGACCCTTGAGAGCATCTCCAGTGCTTTTCTAACTCTGGTTCTATAACCATCACCCTCTTCCTCAGGCAAAGAATTTCCTCTGCTACCTTCTTGATGGGAGTAAACAAGTCAGACTTCTATCATTCCCTCCCATTCTCTACTCTCCTAATTCGCCTTTGATTCTCTTGATAATCCCGCTTTATTTCATGTATTCCCAAGTCTCCTACATCCCTATAAACCCCAGAGCAGAAAATAACAGTTCCTATCTTTGCTTTTTCCTTACCCAGCCACTTTAACCTGGACTTTTTGCCCTACCAGTTCAAAGGACAGTCTGTAATATCACACCCTCACACCCACACTCTGTATTTGACTTCACAGAAAAGAGATGAATTCAACCAATTGAGGCAACATATTCATCACACAAAAGCAAAATTTCATGTGGGTTTATGCAAGCATGGGAGGGGTATCTACCAGCTTAGAAGATCTCCAGATTTCCTTAAAATTTTTATTTTAAACCAATTCCAGGGGCCATTTAGTCAACATTTAATATATGAAATGTATTCCATGTCGCAATACATAAAAACTCTCTAATTTAAGTCTTCTCATCAGAAATAGAGTTTTCCAAGGAGGAGAGACCAGTGCTTTTCAAACTAAGCCTAACAATGTCTATAATGCTTTCACAAGAACTCAGCCTAACACAAAGCTTCTCCCTACCCCAGTTTAATCCCCACAAATGCCACCAGGGCTAACTCCCTAAAAATAATTCAGTAAATTGTGTTTGTCTCAAGGCTCCATACCCTTCATGCTCTTTATAAACCTTTTATAACTTGTTATCACCTTTTCTCTCTCCTTCTCTTGCAGTTTTTTTATTCTATAGACCCAACTCAAAGATGCCACTTACACGAAGCCTTTTTCATATAAGCCTGCCTGGAAACTAGTCATTTCTCCCTCTGTGGTGCTTTTTTCAGAAAAAAAAAAAATTAAAAAGAATACAAAGTTTAGTTATTGAATTGTTTTGACATTTAACTCTCTCTGCAAAGCTATATTTGGTCATATGCATTGCTGGAAATTTTTATAGCACATAGATAATTACTCATAAAAACAGATAACTTGTATGAAAATAAACCCTGAATGTAAGCAACCACAGTAAGCACATTTGCAGAAATCTGTTTTGAAAGTCTAGTGTAAAAGTGAAAAATATCTCGTGGTTGGAAATGAAATCCAGCTGCATAGGCTTGCAAGACCCAATTGTGCACATCTTTTCCCCACGTGTTCAGTGATGTCACATCAGCCACATTAGGGGTATTTACATCATGGAAATCAACGAATGTTCCAAATCAGGACTCTCTCCTACTTCCTCTTCACTGTCTCCTAAAGTCAAACATTTACCAGCACTCCACTAAAAACTTTTTTTTTTTTAACCAACCTGCATCTGTGGTTTGTAATTAAACCTTCTTTACTATCCTTATTTTAAAATTCTTAGTCTTATCATCAGATTTTGTTTTCAAAGCATGTTTTTGCTTAGGAATACCTTTCAAGGCAGTATTAATTTATCTTTTGGTGTTACTTCCACAAACACTTGACGAGTTAAGCCCTATACTTGATTCAGTCTGATTGACAAAATAATTCTGAACTTGAAAATCAATATTTTATATCTTTATGATGTGGGAATATTGTGTAAAAAATTACAAATGGTGTTGTCACCAAACCTAAAAATTATTTCTAAGAATGAATGAATGATTTAAGTAAACTAAGAAATATAATGTAATTCTTCTATTATTTTTGACTTGTTTTTATTTTTCCTTGATACTTACATTCTGTTTCCTTGCCTTTTCCTGACTCTGGTGTCTGCTGGCATTCCTGGGTTTGTGGCTACATCAATCCGACTCTACCTCCATCTTTATCTTGCCTTCTTTTCTCTCTCCCTCTCTCTCTATTTGTCTTCTCCTCTACTGTCTCTGTTGAATCTCCCTGCACCTCTGTCTTACCAGGTGACTCATTTATGTGATAACATTTCACCCACTGGATAATCTCAAGAGATTCACCATCTCCAAATATTTAATTACATTTTTACCAGTTAAGGTAATATTTATAGGTTCCAGAGATTAGAACTCAACATCAGCCCACTATTTCACTGATCATATTTTTAAAAGAGCTACTAAATATTGGCAAAAACATATTCCAAGGGAGTCTAGGTGTTTCAACCATTTTTCAAATGCTTGAACAAAGTTGTCTAGTATTGCTAAGCATTCACTGAACACTCAGGAGTGGCTAAAATAAAGATACAAATTATCTACCTTATTTATATATGGATTATTTTGACTGTTTTTGAACTTCATCTATGCATCTGTCATCGTAAAGTTTGTTATATGTGAAGTACCTTGTCCTTTTCCTTTCAGTGGTATAGTATAACCCCATATTCATTTTTAAAGTTTGGTTGTTTATTCATGAAGAAGTATTTTTCAGTACTCATCTTGTATTAAGTAATTCTTATTTCTTACCTGAAGATTCTATGACAGGTGTTACCAATTATGTATTTTTTCATAAGTTCCAGTATACATAAATCAAATTGATTTGCCAAAATTCCTTATAATCATGCTTTGAATTATAACATTCTCACTGAAAATGTTTTCACTGAATGCCAAGTATGTCTTCACTGTTTTATCATCTTCTCAGAAAAATAAAGAACCACAAACTACTGTTAAGTAATTACAGAGTTTTAAGGAAACAGAGAGAAGTGATCACCTTCAGAAAGATTCAGAACCTCAGCCAGCACAACGGGTTTAAAACCAGATATGAGCTTATTGGTTCATACTATTTTACTCCTCCAGTGTATTTCACGCTTACTACCTCATTAAATACGTGGAATTTAACAATGGAGAAACTATTCTTGTGATATAGACAGCTTCATAGGGTGAGGAGGAGTGCTGTTGGATCCAGACATAGGTTGATTTCTTGATTCTGGCTCATATGTAAGAGTGGAAAAATCATTACCTTGCTGTACTCATTTATTCTGAATGATTAGACCTAGTGAACCTCACAGTATATGATAATCGCTATTAGAATACATAAGATAGAAAATGACCTATATTAGGTGGTTAGTGTGCTTGTATGTTCAGCAATTTTTTTTAAGTGACAATTATTTTTAAGGGAGTAAGAGAAGGCTTTAAGAAGGAGGGTTTTCAGGGGCGCCTGGGTGGCTCAGTGGGTTGAGCCGCTGCCTTCGGCTCAGGTCATGATCTCAGGGTCCTGGGATCGAGTCCCGCATCGGGCTCTCTGCTCAGCGGGGAGCCTGCTTCCTCCTCTCTCTCTGCCTGCCTCTCTGCCTGCTTGTGATCTCTGTCTGTCAAATAAATAAATAAAATCTTTAAAAAAAAAATAAAATAAAAATAAAAAAAAAAAAAGAAGGAGGGTTTTCAGCCTTTAAAGACTGAAGAAAGGGATGGGAGAAAACACATTATACACACACACACACAGAGACTCACCCACACACAAAGGAGGAAGAGGAGGATCAGGAGGAAGAAGATAAAGTTATGGTTGATGAAACTAGCATGATGTGTTTATATGACACTAAGAAGCAGCCTGGGTGCATTAGAAAGAATGTGAGTAATACTAGAAAATAATGTTGCATGGTGAGAAGGCACAGATACTGTAGATCTTGAAAATCAGGAAAAAATGATTACATGTGATGAGACAAGAGATAGAGAACTATTGAAGGTTTTTGAGCAGAAGAGTGACATAATGGAAATAGTTGATAATTTGCATATATAGTGAAAGAGTTTAAAGAATACTAATCAAATGAAATTGGGAACTGAGAAAAATATTTCTTCTGAAATAGACAATTTAATGGAAAATAGTGACAGTATCCAAGTAAATAACATAACAAGAAAAAGACTTTGCTGAATATTGATTTAATGCATCACTTAAGCAAGAGAATATCTCAAACGTGCATTATCTATGCTCTATTTCCTTGTACCTTGGACAGCTTATCTATTTACCTCCCTCCAAAAAACAGGCACATTTTTCTACATGAATTGTTTGCTTGTGATGTATAGTATTTAACAGTATGATAAACTGCATCTCAAAGAGAATTCAGCACTTTTAGAAGTTATGTATTTGTTAATATGCCATGGGTTAGACTATCATAATAAAAATGACTAAAATTAAATTCAGACCAGCAGAGGATAACTGCCATCATCATCATCATCTGTTGAAAACATATCACTGCCAAAGAAATCACTTTCAACATGCACAAAAGTTTGTAAATTGCAATTTGACCCCATTGTATAAATTTCAATAGTCATCTGAAACATCAAAAGAACCCATTTAAAATAATTATGTTGATTCTAAATTGTACATTCAAATGATGTGTTCAGTTCACAGATTGGGGATATGACAAGAACATATGCCATAAAACCAAGATGAAAAGTTGAAGTTAGTTATCAAGCCTTTTGTTAATTTTTAGATGCAGGTATGGAAAAATCTACCTCTTTAAATTAAGAGGAGGACTGATCTGGAGAAAAAAAACCAACAAACAGAAATTGTGTGCTTATGTCTATGTAGTTACCATATTAGAGATAAAATTAGCCTTTATTACAAGGAAAGCTCTGTGGAATTCTTTTAGGATAGGAAAATAAATGTCATTTCCCATTAAAATGAAGTGAATGCCTTATTTGGTCAAGGCAGCATGCATAATTTAATTAGATGCCTTAATATTCTGGAAAATAGCATGAAAGGGCAGCTCAAATATATTTAGCAGTTATGAATTTTAGAGATACTATAGCTAAAAGATGTGTATCCTTACGAATACTTTATGATAGCATCACTTCTGCTTATGACTACAAAGGGGTCTTAGCAAATTTCTATTTCCCTGAAACAGCAGAGCACAGTAAGAAGAGGAATGGATGGATGTGAAAGTTGAGAGGCAGAGAGCTTCATGAATTTCATAACAAGGATCTGAAGAGATCAAGGTTTGCAGCAATCTGGAACTGGTAAGAGCTGCAAAGGATGTGGCTTTAGGGAGGAGAGGGTAGAGAGCAAAAGGCCCTTGTAATTGAAATTCTTTGGGGGGGGATGAGAAGTTTGATCTCACTTTTGTTTTCATGAATATAAGCAAATAAGAAAAGTGATATCTTATTATTTATAAAACCCTGAATATTTTGACAAACCCCTAATTTGGGGTTGGAAGTCAAAAATCAAATGAAATACACCAGCGTCATTTGAGTTTCCCTTCCCAGGGAGTTGATTTGACTCTAGTTCAAGGAGAGAATTAGTAAATGTGAAGTGATGGAGATGAACTCAAAACATTGATAAAAAGCTCCCGCAAAGAACTTAATGAAAATCATACCCTTGACAGGCATCAGAGAACATCAAAAACCAAAAGGAAACAGTTGTAAGAGAGATTTGCAGAGCAATGTTCTCGACAACTCGAGAACATCAGTGTTAGTGTTGACTGGACTTTTATATCCTCAAAGTTGAGATTATTTTCTTTTCAATGGTTCTCATTTTTAGATTATATATAGTATACATTATATGTAATTCAATACATCAAAAGAAGCCTAAAATTCAATGTCATCTTTATTATTTTCGATGCATTTCAATGATTCTGTATCTTATTAGCTCTCCCTGTGAGGTAATGTTCCTCACTTTCATTTTCTCAACTGATGACTACGCTGGAAAATAGTACATTCTCAGTAAATTTTTATTGGCCAGTGAAGTCAATCTTACTATACAGATTATAAATGAAGAAAACATTTAGGCCTCACAGGGTTCTTGAGGCAAACTTAAGGACCACTTTGCTGTTGCTCCATGAGGCTGGAAGTGACTCTAATATTGACACGTTATTTGAGGGTTATGCTCAGAAGTTGCACAAAACCCGTCTAGAATGGATATCTGTTTCTGTGACCCACCCATGTCTGATCTGAGTCAAAGGAACATAAGTCCGTGGGAATTGAAGGAAAGATGTCAGGAAACCCAAGGGCCAGAATATAACCAATGGTTAAGACTGAGACCAGACTCTGGCATTGTAGAAAATTCAAGAAGTGTACCATCCACATGTGTAGGCTCTTCTGCATTACTCTTCATTCTTGCTGAGGACTTTCCTTACTTTCTAGTCTACAGTCTTGCTGAAAATGGACTGCCAGTCCTCGTCATTCTATTGACTGGAGCTAAAAGCTTTCAGTCACAAGTTCAAATTCCTAAGAAAAAGGACTGAAATTAACTGGGCTTAGTGAAGTCCCATATCTGGGCCAACACAGAGTGGGCTAGGTAATAGGACACGACTGCTCCGGTTGCACTGTGTAGATAGAAAGCCTCAATGGGACTTCTTAGAATTCTGGGGAAACTATGCACTAGGCATCCATGCTATTCCTGTTTACCTGTAGCTGCTGGCAGGTGTTCTGAGCTTGACAAGAAATACTTTAAATGCTTTTCCTCCCAGCCACATCTCCATATCCTCTCAGGTGCACTTGGCTAGATTTAGCCAGCAGATTTTTATTTGATCTAGTAATTGTCAACCCTAAGAACCAGTCTACCATCATCTTTGTATGCTCCATCCATTCGTGCTTTTTTGGCCCTACCCAGACCTGTTTCCCTGTGATTGGAACTCAGATTCTAGCATACTTCACAGGTGATCACACCCACTAGTTGGTCCTGTTAGTCCCCACTGACTAAGAAGCATATTTTTGTCATTTGCTTTTCATTCCCTGAGCCCATCTCTATGTGCTAAAGCTTAACCTGGAAATTTCCAATATGGCAGTCATCTCTTAAGACAGCCCACTGATGTTACTATTGCCCTCACTCTCAAACCCGTATGAGTGGAGAAAAATAATCTGTTTTGGGGGAGGAAGCAGAATTATTTCATTTTCTTTTTAACCTTTCTTTGCATTATTTTATTGCTCCCATCATAGACAAGTCCATTAGAAGGATTTTTTGCCTATTTTTTAATGTCCTTTAAAACAATATTTAAAAGAGTATGTCCAACAACCCATTTTTCTAGCTGATATTTTCACTGCTTATTCTGAAACTTTAAAATTTTAAGCTTCACTGGTAAAACTTTCAGCGTAAATTATTAATCCAATTTAATTTAAATTTTCATAAGTTATTAAAGAAGATTGCATGTGAGTAACTAGTTTTCAGATTTGGTAAGTTCTAATTCAAGACAGCACTAATGCGCAGCCTTTGGGTATTAACTTTCCTTAAGTAAAGCATGAAATAATTTCTTTCATCCAAGACAAAATGTGGATGGCAGATGCTTTTCAAAGGGATTAATTAATTATCTCAATTTTAGACCACCCAAGAGTTGGAAGTAGACTTGGAATTGAATATATAGATACAGTGCAAAAGTAATGCGATGTCTGGTAGGCCTAACAATTTTCATAATTGAAGATCTTAATAGATAATTTGGTGTGTCTGTGAAAGCCGTGTACTTTCCTCTGTTAAGAAACTAGAGTTGTGGAATGAATTATCCTTCCTTCTGCCTTCTTCTTCTTCTTCTTCTTCTTCTTTTTTAAAATTTTCTAAGGTCTATAAGGTAATTTCTTAAAGTTATTTGACTATAAGATACTTGCTTTCATTAAAGTACCAACTCAGTCATTACCATGGTGTGAGAATTATTTTTGAAGACAAGTAAGAAATAACAGAAAAGAAACCTCCATAAAAGAGTCCTGAAAGAACATTCCGCAGAAGTTTCCATAAATATTTACAACTCCCTAAATAGGAGTAAAAGTACTTCAACCTTGAAGTTGTAACTGTGTTACAACCATATGGACACTCAATTTATACCAAGGAAGCTAGAACGGCTTAATTTAAGTTAATCATATGTGTGATATTAGAAAAAAATGCCAAACCAAGAATGCAGTAGATAACACATCAATTAATGTGGTTATTTGAGGATCATGAAATAATCTCACTTTTTACCAAAATGTTTCCTCTCCAAGTAGTCATTGCCTAAAATTTTCACCACTGGACTCCCAAATGGATAAATGTGTTCCCTAAATCTACTCATTTACACTAGTGCTGTCTAGCGGAGCAATGCCGTTGCGGAAGGCTCTTTAACAAAATCAGTCTCACAAAATGCTGAGCAAAGATTTCAGAAAAACAGAAGATTATTTTCACATTTACTTTGTCATAAAAACAGCAAACACTAGGCAAAAATTAGTTATCATATTTTTAAGCCAAAAAAAAAAAATCCAATTGCTAAGTGAAATCGTACCAAAGTTCAAGTTGTGGATGAAAGATGAATGTAATAGCTTGAGTGGATAAATGAGGTAGCGGGACTTTGAGTAGGAGCTGTGGCATGGTTCAACAGACTTTTTATAAATTCTGCTTTGCTGGCATGTGGCTGAGGATCAGAGAAGGATTGCCGTGCCCCTTTGTAAAGGTATCACGTGCAATTCTGCAACTGCCCAAGACATCATATGCCAACATAGCAAGGTATGATGAAATGTGGAGAGTTAGGGAGAGAATGGACAATAAAGGGGGAAAAGGGGGAAAAGGAAATGAGGATAATCAGTAAGTCCTACCGAGTAGCTGGTCTCTAAGGCTATGTTCTAATATGATGCTACTAAGTGGTTTCCAGAGCCTTGCTACTAAAAATGTCCTCAGCCAACCAGCACCAACAGCATCACAAGGAAGATTGTTAGAGGGACAGGTTGAACCTAGAACCATGCTTCCCACCCAGAACCAGCTCTGTATTTGAACCAAGTCTCAGATAATTCATATTCCTACTAATGTTAGAAAAACATCGTTGTTTGGTAGGTCGATACAGAGTTTCAAAAGATGTACCGATAAGTGAAGTCAAAACTCACATGAAATCATCGTTCTTCTACATAAATGTAATTGTGTTATTTTAATCTGAGATAAGTAATAATGGTACCCTGTTTTGGTGAATTTCATTTTAAAAATTAGTCTCCATGCACAGGTTGTATGACGTCTGTGTAGCTTGTTTCCCTGTGATTGGAAGAAACAGAAAATACACTGCCTTTTATCATCGAAAGCATTAGACATGGGGAGACTTAAGAAAACAGTAGGTCAGCCTACTTCTCCCACTATGATGCCAAAACAGCCACATGAAAAATGACAAACCGAAATAGTGGGGTTTTTACTTTGTTCCACATTAATCACAATTAATCACGTGCGTATTTGGGAAATCCTCGATGTCTGAGTGTTAGTTTTTACTTACTTGTAGGAAATGCAAACATCGCACTCAAAAGAGGATAATAAACTGAGACAAATCAAAAGCCTTTCAGTCACTTAAAGGTAAACATCTAAAGTTCACAAAAGGTTTGTCTTTTACAAAGTTCAAAAAAGGAAAAGAATAAAAGTAAGAAGCAACCTCTTCAGCATGTTTGTTTGGCCCAACTCCCTAAGATCTGACCACACATCCCAATATGTGCTCATTATAAATTCAGAACAGTTGAGAAACTTCCTACTCAGATACCATTTTCATCTGATCCCAATTTTCCCACCCAAGTCTCAGACCACCCATGACAAACAAAATTATGACCAAGAGTTAATTGTATAACAAAAACAGTTTGTATGTAAATGTGTGAAGAGCAGAAATTTCTATGTATCCATTCTTTTAGAATATAAGTTTGAGGCCAAGTTAAAAGTCTTAACATAATCCAGTAATTCAGTACTTGCATGTCTGAGCTAGAGCTCTTAACATTTTCCCTGTCAGCATAGCTCTAAGTGTTGGGAGTGGAAAGACGTGGTGCTTTTTTTATGTTATGCTGTTTCTACAAATCAAGTAATTTCCCATATCTCAGTATCTCTCTCTGTAGTAAAGGAGATAACAATACTTTAGTACCTGTCTCATTGAGTTATGGTAAATACCAAATATAACAGTGGACCTTTGAGATATAAGATAGGAGATGTGTCAAGTATTGTATAAATATGAAAGTGTTACTGGTAAGTGTGTTTCTTAAAGATATTATAGGATTTATAATATGGTATGTATTCTGAGTTTACTTAATAATATTCAATTTAAAAGGTCTAATTCTGCCATCAATGATATTCATTGATGATGATGATATTCATTCTTCAATAGATTTTCCTTCAGAAAGTAGAAATTGACCTTTCTGATATAGAATATGTCTATGTGATAAAAACTTTATTGACTGGACTTGAACAATTATAAGAGCACATATATGCAAATTTGAAAGAAGGAGCAAAATACATAACAAAACTAATTTATTGGTGTTATTTTTGTTTTATTTTCATCACCACTGCATTTGAGCATTTTATTCAATTTCATTTTCACAATAAATGCTTTAGAATATACTGAATTTATACTATGTTTATACTATATTTAGAATTTTTATACTATATACTATGTATACTATACTTAGATTTTTTTTAGTTCAAATTTTGAACAATAAGCACAGCAAATTTCATAAAATGAAGCTTGTATTCAGGCAGGGAGAGACATATAACAGACAAGTACATTTGAAAAATGAGATATTTTCTGATAGTAATAAGTTCAACGGGCAAAACTCCAAACCAGACAACAAATTAGATAGGATAATAGGTGGGCATCTTCCTAGAAGAAAAGATGATGGAAAGGAGCCAGCAGGTGAAGATCTAGGACAAGGGTATTCTCAGCAATGGGCAAAATTAATCAAAGAGTTTGAGGAAAGTCTGAGCCAAGGCAAGTGTGATTGCAGGGCAGTGAAAGAGGGCGGATACAAGATGAGATCCGGGTGTTAAGAAGGGACCACAATAAGATGACATTGGGTCTTATAGTCATAGTAATGGAGGAGGAGGCTATTTTGAGTGTAGTGGGAAGCAATTACAGAAGTCTAAGCAAGAATGTGGCAGGGTATATTTTATATTTTAAAAGCTAGCTCCTCTGTGGAGAACATACTGTGGTGTGAGTCCATGTGTAGAGGCAGACGGACCAGATACAAGATGATTAGAATAATGCACGTGAGAGATAATAGTGGTTTGGATGCACATAGCAGCAGAAGGCAACTTGAGAGGTAATTGCATTTACAGTCTATTTCCAAGATAAGGCCCACAATATTCACTTATCTGTGGGCACATAAAAAAGAAAAAGGGGACTCAAGAATGGTAGCTAGGTTTCAGACTCAGCAGTTTTTTTGATAGATGTGTTGCTAGCTGATTTAGAGAAAGCTGGAGAAGGAGCAGCATGTGAAAAAAAAAGGAGGAGGCTTCAAGAAAATTACAAAGCATGTGACTTGCCCAACCTCATAATTGCTATTAGTTCTTTTATGTTTAGGAAGCCCTTGCTTTTACAGACCCCCAGAAGAGGAGAGAGATGCGTGATAGTACTTCAGATTTACTAAAACTCTGCTGGAGTTTCAAGACAGATTGTAGGCCAGGGGAAAGAAAAACAAGTCCGTCTGAGAGTGGGTTTTGAATCTCCTCTAAGAGGAAAGGTATTGAATCCACTCTGTCTTTATAATTTAGGACTGGAATGTTAGTTTCCCCTGGTAATGCTCCAAATTACTAAATAAATGTGGTACTTTGCTGATTGCATCAATTTTACTTGAAGATTTCAAGGGCTTGGGAGGCCAAGTTTAAGAGGCTTAATTCCATGTAACATATAATACCATTTATAAATTATGAAATAGAATAAACATTTCCATGTATTTTTCTAGATAAGACATGAGATTATAAAAGCAGGAACCTAAGTGCCTTTTAGGTTTTGCCTTACGGACAATAGAGGTCACTCAAGGGTTTTAAGCGGAGGAGTGAAAGAATCAGCTTCCCTTTAGAAGACCCGTTTGGCTGCAGGTTTGAGAGAGGATTATTGCAGCAGTGAAGGTGGTAGAGTAGGGGTCAGCAAGACTGGAGATAAAGGAGACCCCTAACTTGAACTGTCGTACACACTGAGGCATATACACCAAGAATGAGATGGAGTGAAATGGACAGATTCATGATCTCTATGGGCATGACAATTAATTGGGTATGAAAGCCCAGTAAAGGGAAGGAAGATTTAAGTATCAGGTCCAAGTGTTCTGTCTTTGGTCCCTGGTGTACTCTTCCGTGAGACAGGCAACAATGAAAGATGCACAGATTAGAGGACGAGATGATGACTTTAGTGTTGTCTGTATTGGGTTGAGGTATCAGTGAGTCATCCAATGGGAAAGGTATGTGGGATCTACAGTTCCAGTGCTCAGGAAGAAGACCAGGGTTTCAGAGGGAAATCATCTGTGTTAAGTTGTCATTGAACTCAAAAAAGGTGACTTGCAATCTGTTGAATGAGAAGAGAATAGGGTCTGAGAAGGAATCTGAAAAATACAAGTATATTAGAAACAAGAAGAGAAAAACCAGTTTAAAAAAAAAAAAATGAGAGGCATAAGAAAGAGAAAGAAACCCAGGAATAAATGAAGCCATAAGGAAAGAACACTCCAAGAATGAGAAAGTGATCAAATACCTAAATGTTTTAGAGAACACAAGTATCAAAAGGACTGAAAATTGTTCATGAGATTAAGCAACACAAAGGCATTTGGTGGTCTTGCTAAAAATAAATTAATTAATTTAAAAAAGGATGGCAAGGACACAAGCCAGATTATAACAGGCAGAGAAATGAGAGAAAAGAAAGTAGAAATAGTGAATGTCTATCAAAATTATCAAAGGCAGGAATTTTTAAATATTGAAGAAACTTGAGATTCTTAAAATGCTAATAAAAAGACTTTGTAGGCAAGGAGCTGCTGACAATTTGAGAAAGATAGAAACATCTAAGCAGAATTTTCTGAAAAGGCAAAAGTTATCATCTATGCACTCTGTGATGGATTTACCTTAGACGGGTTGAAAAACTTTTCCATTGTAATGGGAAGGAATTAGAAAAGGACGAATCTTACATTTTGGCAAGTTTGTTGGTTTGCCGCTGAGAATGGGAAGGCGATGCAGTCTAGAGAGAACAACAGAGTAGAGAGGGAAAAAAATGGATAATGTGAAAAATGAAAAAAAAACTAAGTGGGTAAACAATTTTATACACCATTGAGTAACTAGTCAAATTTGGAGACTATGAGCTTATAGTAACATCTTTTATAGACAGATTCAATGTTTATCTACTCACTCTTAGAAGCCCAAAATACCCTAGAGGAGATTATCAGTTGGATGAATCCCAAATTGGGTTTTGCCTGGTGGGACTGATGGGACATCAGAAAGAAAACAGGACAAAAAAGGTAAGAGCCTATATGACATCCTGAAATATGGGCTCTAATAGGGCAGGAAGTATGAAAGGAAATTGAATGGAACATGAATGAGGAGACAGTGGAGGAGCCAAAGAACTGAAGTATCAAAAAGGTTGAAAAAGAGGTATGATAATAGAGGTGGAAGGGTTGAAAATGGTAGATGGAGAGTAGGTGACCTGACTTTACAATATTCACAGTAAATTTTTCCAATGTACATTTTGGGTGCAAGTGATTATGGTAGGACTGGAGGTGGCCACATCATCAGAACTGATACCAGTAAAGAGTGTTGAGTGAATTGCCCATGTGAGCATTGAACTAAACCAGGGTGATGGCAGAACTAGAGATGAAGGGGAAATCTGAGACCCAGATGCCTGCTGTCCAATGGATGAAAAGAACTGAAGAAAAAGTTGGTAGGTGACAACAGGGAGGAGTTACATAAATGTGTTCCAATCCTGTGACCATTAGTTTGGTCAGTGTACAGGTCCTATATGATTAACTTACACCAATATTGTGGGGAATCTGTGGTCTCACAGTAATTTCCCCACTTGTCCTCCAGTGTTTGAATCATTTGTTTGGATTCTATTTTAAAATATTCTTTCTAATATGCTGGCATTATCTACCAGATTTTTTGTGATCTGTTGGCTACTAGTGAATAGGTCTCTGCAAGATGGGAAAAAAATTCAGCAAAAATTAATCTCATCTTTTCTTATGAAAGGCATTGTGAAGGATTAAAAATAGTGAAATACAATTCAGCCCTTGAAATATTGACACTCTAGTATAGAAATTTAATGAAAATAGGATAACATAATATCATCACATGGGTATTGTATGAGAAGGCAAAACTAGAAAATTCTGGACAGCATGGGGTGATGACAATTTAGGGGAAACTAATCACCACTCAATGAAGGAGAAATATTCAAAAAAGGAGAGGACTAAAAAGTATCTTCTAATTCTACTTTGGATCTGTTTAACCTATCCTAGCTACAACATACTCTAAGAGATAGCAATGTGTACTTTATTTTTTTTTTTTTAGATTTTATTTATTTATTTGTCAGAGAGAGAGTGAGAGAGAGTGAGCACAGGCAGACCAAGTGGCAGGCAGAGACAGAGGGAGAAGCAGGCTCCCTGCTGAGCTGGGAGCCCGACTCGATCCCAGGATGCTGGGATTATGACCTGAACCTAAGGCAGCCGCTTAACCAACTGAGCCACCCAGGCGTCCCAGCAGTGTGTACCTTAGATTGGATTGGTGATGAAGATGCATTCATATTTCCTTCAGAATTACCTCTAGTCTACAAAAAGACCACACAGAGGTAGGAGGAGTGAATGGGAGTTCCCTTTAATTTGTATGATTTAGGCTGTGGGAAGGACACATCCAAGAAACTCCATGAGGGCTCTTGATATTTCCCCAACAGAAATGGAATTTTTGATGCCATTTTGGAAAGGATCCATGACTTGTCTGATCCTATTATTCCATGGGCTTCAAGCTCTGAACCAGTCATAGGGCTCTTTAAGCCCCAGACTAATGTTCTGGGAAAAGTGCATTCCTTCAACAAATATGGAAGCTTCTATTGTTTCAAGATTCTGTGCAAGGGCTCTTGTGGGGCCCAGAGAAAAATATGGCTCCATGCCTGTTACTCTAATGCCTGTTTATAGTCACATGTGGGTCACTTTTAATGCTATGGTCTGGGTCTGAACCAAACACACTGACATGACTGAAGTGGATATTCTTTATTTATGCTGAAATATTCAAATATATTGTACTGGAAAGAAAGAAAGAAAGAAAGAAAAAGAAAGAAAGATCGATCTTATTCGGCACCATGATAAGAATGTATATGGTGTGTAAAATGGGTGAGTGCTGGTTTGAATCAAGTACCATCAACTACCAACTCCATGACACTGGGTAGTCTCAGCCCCATTTTCTCATCTATAAAACAGGGATAATAGAATAACTAATTTATTAGTGTTGTAAAGATTAAACAAGATGATGTGAAGTGCACATTTCTTGGCATCCACCATAAGAAGGTACCTGTATTAGTGATAATCATTATTATTTTAGAAGGCAACATATCTGGTTGAAAAAGATGGACATGCGCTCAGTCATGTATGGGTTAAAACCACGGTAGTAAATTATCCGTTTTGCCCACAAGAAATGAAAGTAGTACAGTGGACTCTCTGGGTTGCTACGATTAAATTACACAAGACTGACGAGGTGTTAGCAGGTACACAACAAGAAAGAGCAAACTACTACTCAGAAATCCCTTCATTTATTTTTGCGTAACTCTGTGGATCAGTATAAATGAATAGAGTTCTTATTTTTTTTTTAAGATTTTATTTATTTATTTGACAGACAGAGATCACAAGTAGGCAGAGAGATGGAAGGAAGCAGGCTCCCTGCCGAGCAAAGAACCCAATATGGGGCTCGATCCCAGAACTCTGGGAGTCATGACCTGAGCCGAATGCAGTGGCTTTAACCCACTGAGCCACCCAGGTGCCCGAATAGAGTTCTTATTTACCAGAGTCTACCTTCCCCATCTTCAATGCTGGAAACATGGGATTTGATGATCTCTAAGATAACTTGTACATCTAAATCATACGTATTCACCAGAGATTTTTAGGAATCAGGCGAATGAAATCATCCTGAAATAGCTGAACGATAACTTCTGGCTGCCAGTTTTATGAAATTTTTGCATTTACCAGAGGAGGCAAAGTAAAAAAGGACTTTGAAAAAATTATACTTCCTCTTCATCCCTGCTTCGCCGAAGCCCTTTCTTTGATTTCCTTGACATTGTTGCCTTTTTATGTTTTCCAGCACTATTCCCCCCCTCTGCTTTCTCCAAAACCGAATAGCTACTCAAAAAAAGTTAATTCTATTTCCGTGTCACGATGGACTAATTTAGCCTGCTAGTTGAGAACTGCAATAAAGCTTCTTTTTCAAAATAAAATCTGTGAATTCATCACTGGAAACAAACAAACAAACAAACAAACAAACAAAAACCAAAAACACAAAAAACGATTTTGTGCTTCTAAACATGATTGAGTTCCACAATGGAATGAGATGATAATTTACTTTCCGCCACCTCCCAAGTTAACCGGGACCACAAACAAATAAACAAACACGTTTTTCTGACAGGCAAACCAGGCAAATCACAGACAAAACTGCAGGGCAGGGGGATCAAAAGGGAAAAAAAAAAAAAAAAAAAAAAAAATCTTGAAAAAGCCGAGCTTCCAATCTCCTCCCACTGGTCTCCGTGAAGGATGACTTCAGTCCCTTTCTTAACTAATTCTGTCACTGTAAAATCCTACAGTCATTCTTCCACACATAAAGGACAAATAAGCTCAAGAGGAGGCTCTCGATGCTTTCAGTTTTAACTATTCACCAATGGTGGAAAAGGCAGAATGTCTGAGCTCTGGCCCGGCGGCCAATCGGAGGGCGGGGTATCTCCCACATGACTCGCTGCCCCTGTCTTTCACATGGGCTGTAATTTAGTTCAATTCAGAACTGCAGATAGTACAGCTTTCACAGGAGCAAGGGATGCCTGAGCACAAGTGGCTGAGTTCCGCGTGACTTTATGAAGCCCTTTCCCACCTCCCTCCTTCAGGAAAACGGGGGATTCTGCACCTGCGTCAGGGACAGTCTGGCCAAAGCCTCTGCTCTGCCTCCGGGGACGAGGAGCTAGCACAAATAGCCGTTTTGAAATTGTGAGTATGCATTTCTTTCCGTCAAGGGTGCTGATGAAAATAGTTTTATGTCATAAGCATCAACGATTTGGAGATTTTTTTTTTTATTTTTTTATTTTATTTATTTATTTATTTTTAAGGCACTTCTTTTAAATGTGTAGGAAAAGGTCTCCGGCAGGCAGGAAGATGGTTCGGGGACAATTGTTGCATGCTTTGTTATGTTAAAGAATTAAAAATAAAAGTCAGGCATTCCAAAGAGTAGCTGCAGGAGGGTTGCACCCCGGAACCTTGCTCCTGTAGGCTGCTTTGTTCATAAGAAAAAAATGAAGGCACACTCATAGGTACTTAGTTCACTTCTTCTCGTTCTTTATGTCTAATCAGATCTGATCTGTCCCCAAGAAAAATAAAAGACAAACTTTGCTGACTCCACTGACCAGGGTACCATAGACTTTCCAGACATCTGACAGTTATTATAATTAGCTATGAAAGACTGCTAAGACACTTGGGGGCAAATAGCTCTTAAATTCTGAACAATGGCTTCAAGCCAGAGCTTTCTTTTTATTTATTTTTTAAACCACCACTTTTCATTTCATCATAATGATAGAAACGGGGCTGGTTTCGGTGTTTTCGTCCACAAAATGTGAAATAAAGTCCCAGCAGAAGTGAAAGGTGACTGGGTATAAAGTGGTCAGTGTAAAGATAGAAGGAAAAGACAGCTTTCTGTATCAGGATCCAGCCTTCCATGTATAAAGATTTTTTTTTTTTTAATTCCTAATAGGGTGGAGTGAGGATGTGGGGGTGGGGAGGAAGCATGCGGAAGCTTCTTTATAGAATGCTTGAAGAATAAAAGAATTTGGGATTTCTTCTTACTAGAAGGCAAAAGATACACTGAGCATCTAACTTACATGCTTGGTAAGGTTTTTTGATGGAGTTTTAAACAGAAGCGACATACAAGCCAGTTTTTTTTTTTTTTTTTAATTTATAAAATAATTGGAAACAAATGGGGGAAGAATGATCCTGTATTATTGCTTTCTTTTTACATTGAGCTAGGCTAACCTAGCAATGCATTATGCCTTTACTTCTAGAATCATCCAAATTCTTAAAAAGTTATAGACTAAGTCTCATAAGAAATTAAAAGGCAAATCAAATCGATGTGATTGTGACTGATGAAGATTTTGAACGACAAAGCCTCCAACAAAAATAGAGTTTGTAAGAAAACATTGCCTTCCTTATTTTTAAAAGAGAGTATCAACTCCATCAATTATTGAAAGGAATTATTCAAAGGCTCCAGACATAACTAATTATGGCTTAAAGAGATCTGCCAGAGCAGGGCTTGTGTTCTAATTATAAAAGTCCAAGACGGTAGGATTCATTTTTTAAAGAGGACTTGGACACACATTTTCGCATAATCTTTTTTAAAATACACCATTTTTTTTTCTTTGTCTGCTCTCATGTTATCTACACCTCCCCCACCGCCGCCCACTGTGTGCTGAGACACCTGAAGGCTAGACATAATGATCAACAGAGCTCCAGCCTGTCTGGACTCCAGCCAGGTTTTTTTCCCCCCCTCTACAATCAAGGAGCTTGCACGCAATGCATGCCCAGCCTATTCCACTGCTATGTGCAGATCCGGGATGGAAGTCTTACACATACTGCGGAAAGATTAAAGACAACAATATCCCCTTTCTTTTACCCCAGACAGCCTCAATTTTTAACCCTTTCATTACCTCTCAAACCAAGACGTCTTCTCCGTTCAAAAGCAGGGCTCAAGGGACCCTGCAACTCCTCACCATATCATACAGCTACACTTGCCTCATTGGGTATAGAAATCTCATCTCGACAGACCCATCGGGGGCATATTTTAGGATGAACAGTGTGCTAACGAAACAAAACACAATTTACTCGTGCGGGAAATGCGTTTTTGAATGAACTTAAGCTGTGTGAAATCTGGAAAAAGTCAAAGGTCTGTGGAAAGATTCTTGCAAAGCTTGCAGAAGGTTATAGCGTTTCTGATGAAGCTGTTCTTTAACCGTCTCGCTCGCTCTCTCTCTCTCTCTCTCTCTCTCACACACACACACACACACACACTCAAGAGACACATTCAGCCGGGCAATTATATCATTATATCACAGAGAAACCCTGGTTTGGTGGTGATGTCATCACATATAAAATTTTGCCTTTGTGGGCAACATTTGCAATCACCTAATCTCCAACGTCTGTTGGGTGTGTGCCCATAGGAAGTTCACATGTTTGTGGGATTAACCAACACCCACAGGAAAGGACTATTTTATTTGTAGCTATCTCTCTCTTGAAGATGTGTTTATGGGGCAGTATGGACATGTTTATCAAGGTATCTGTAGTCAGGCAGAGTTTCTGGTTCTAGGAAGCCTTACTAAGATGCTGGTTGAACATTTTAGAGGTGGCTGAATTTCTACGCTATGAATAGGATTTAGAAACAGTGAACATTTTGCAATCATGTGGATAAAAATGCTACAGTACTAAAAGGTGTTATGACTTGGTGATTCTTATTTGGCATTTACATTTTTGCAAACATTAAATAATTTCACTCTTAACTTACTGGTTAAAGAAAGAATGTATATAAATAACTTAAAAGTAATGCTCATTTCATGTGCTCTGGGTTAGAGGATAATTGGGTTAAAATTTTATGGGCTGGTGCAGTGTTTGTATTTATTTTCAAGTTTATTTTGTGGGTGTTACACTAAACAGTTGTCCACCAATCAAGTTGTCTAGATTTTTAATAATGTGTGTATTTAACTGTACTGTTTTATTTTACTTAACTCAAATAGAACAAAGTTTAATAATTTTCTGGAAACAGATTGCCATATCTGAGACATAAATATAGAGCAACCGTACATACATAATGTCTCTTCATTACTAAGTTTTGATTTGTAATTTACTCTTCATTAATATAGAACGGCCAGGTATACTTACCAGTTCTTATATACCAAGTATTTGATACATTATTTTTTTGAATTTTGCAATTTGCTTTGAATACTTCTTTCTTGCATACTTAAAAAAGGATTAATTCTGAAAGGATTTGCAACACATATGTATGTGAACAGCACGATTTATACACCAACATACAAAATAATGAGATTAATTTTACTGAGGCATTTATTGTATGATTGTTTTAAAGAGAAAAAATGTTTTGTTCTGTTTTGCTTTCATGTTACTTTTGTTGAGAAAAGCATATAGCTCAAAGAACAGATACATTTTGTACTTAGAAAAAACAAGCTACACAAGTTAGGTGACATTCTGTGGGGTAAGACTTTAGTGTGAACTAATAAATAACTTTTTTGAGAAATTTTTGGGCTTGACTCCATAATTTTTACGTAAATAGTTCTTCTCCAGCATATACTGGAGTTTTTGCCTGAGGATGAATTATATAATTGTTTTGTCAAACATAAAAAAAATGAACAAGTAGTTGTTGGATTTAAATTTCACCTACTTTCTAAAAACAAAACATGACATTGCCCACTGGGGATACAGGTTACTAAAAAGGCATCTTTCAAAGAATAGAAGATAATGGACTTGATTGAAATAGTTGAACTACGTAACGCCAATTCAAGAACAAATGGTTTTTCAGAGCATAAAGGAGAAAGAACAATTTACTATAGTACAGTTTATTCTTCTTACACAATAGTAATGATTTATTTGAAATGGCAGAACAAACAGTAAATATACAAAAACAACCAACGATTTCTCATGTCAGAGATATGTCAAGATTCTTGTTTCATAGATTAAAATATCCTTAATTCAATTATTTATCTGAAGACTTTAGTGAAAACCTATACTCTTGCTTGCTTAGTTGATATAGTAATCATGTGTTCTTGCACATGTGTATAGATTGGGTATATATAAAATAAAATATATTTGAATGTAGTTTTATGACGAAAAATAAGTGTTGGTATTTTACTATAACCAAAGGTTTTTTTGTTTTTTTAATGATCTTGAGTTAGAATAGTAACATATTTTAACACAATGTAATTTCGATGGGGAGGTCCACATAGCTATGTCTATGCTAGTAGGGGGACATACTCAGATAATGGCTAAATTGATGTATTGATGATGTAATTATTGCAAATGCCTCATATCAAAACATATTTCAATCATTTCAAAAGATATGACTCTAATGTGGCAAACAGTGTAAAGCGCTCTTTTTTAGAAAAACTTTGTTTCTTGACATTAGGAATATGACCGCTAAAAGTCGGCTGACACTCCTAATTTCTCTTCATGAAAGGACAGATTGGGTTTAAAAAAAAAAACTTGCCTTGAGACCTGAAATTATTTTTAGTAGATGCCCTGGCACTGCACAGAGAATGCACAGGAACCTCAAGTCACAATGAGAAAAGAAGGAAAATTGGTTTGGTTACTTGATGTCTCAGCTTTTATTCTTTCAAGCCTACATGCAGACAGAACTCAAAATTAACTTGAGTGAAAACTATCCGAGTTATTTTCACAATTTTCAAAAGACCCACGGTCCTGTTGATAAACCATTAAGGAGTAGTATTCTAAGAGTGATTGAATGTTCCCCTGCCTGAAACTCAGTCAAGCTCAGTGAGGCGCTGGGGTCAGATGGGCTCATGAATCACAGATAGGAAATGAACTGTGTATTGCATATTTGGAGGTTGAAAAAGAAACATTTGGGATATTTTACCGTAAACAGATTTTGGGTTGAGTTTTGGCACATCTTTTTAAACATCAAGCCTGCAGTTCAGCTGAAATAACTTTTTATATGTATAGCTAAGACCAGATGGCCACGTGCTCCTTTCTTATTTAGATGAGACTTTTCCTTTCAATAACATCTTTCTTCCTGACCTGCTTAAAAATTCCAGCGAATGAAATCAGCACAGGATTTTCAATTCTAATTGACCATGTGCAGAGGAAGGGCCAGTGGAGAAATCAGTGGAGGCATTGTAAGGCTTTACTGCCTCAGTTTTGTCTTTGTGTTTTTCCCTTACTAGCCAACCTAAACTAATTGAAAACATTTAATTTTTATTAAAATTAATGTAGCTGCAAGATTAATCCTCTATACAAATTGTGTGAGTTGGCTGTTTCTACCATTTCATCTTAAGTAATCCAAAGAAAGTTATCCTGTACCTGCATAGTCTCTTGACTAACTGGTAAGCAAGTGATTGGTTTAAAAAAAAAAGCATTAAAATACTGGCATAATGATTGAGTTAAGATGAAAAAATGACGATATGAAATGTATTTGGAATAAATCATCATTATTGGAACATACATGTATTTTAAAATTTACCTTGAAAATATCTGCTATATAAAGTTCTTGGTCCATTATGTGTGTAGTCATTATATAAAAAAGAAAAAAAAAATCTGGAGTTTTCATTTGGATTTAGGTTACTAAAAGATAACAAACATTGAAAATGATCTGTGTAGTCAGTGGCTCACTTAGCAAATCATACACGCGGTGAAAGTGGGCATGTGAGTTTTCACATTCTGTTTCTTCTGGACAAGTTCATGACTCAAATAATTTTCTTCATAGTTGATTTATTACTTCGAAGAGTCAAAGATGTTCACTTTTTAAAAATTTAATTCTCAAATGGTAAAAGTGTTCGATGAAAACAAGTTATCCCTCTGATCCTGACATTATTTTGGCCAAGAAAGATAGAAACATAAACCAGAGGTGCATATTTTTAAAACATATAATTGCGTTTAGAAAAACCCTGAATTAAACATCCGTGTCATTGAAAAATATGAGCCTCACAGTAACACTGTCTCTGATTTGGAATTCTTTGCTCATTCTTCTGCAGGCAACTTTTTACCTCCAGCAAATCTACTAGTTGTCAAAAGTGGGATGCCTCATCAAAAGCCACACCAGTGAAATTGTTTGAAAAATGCCTCTTATGACTGATCAGATCAGTTAGGATTACTTTACATCAAAATTTCACAAAAATTGAAATGTGATTACCCATGGGGTTCACACCTATGATGGCACATTCTAAGTCACCAACATATAAAGTCAATTCTTTATGAACCTTGCAAACAGTCAATTTGTATGACCAAAATATTTAAACTCTCATTATATCATTAAGTATATGCATTAATTACAGTATCTCATATTTGATCATTTTCCTCCTGATTCATGTATTTAAAAAATGCATTATAAAAAATATGTATGGCAATGATTTAGCCCATTTTTGTTCTATTACCCTAAAGGCATAAAATATAGTTAGAAAGTTGAGACATCAAAATATAAACAGAAAACCTAAGCCAAAACAAAGTCTAAAAAATTATACACATTTTAAGCTAAATTTTACTTTTAAAATAAAAAATTCTAATTGACAGGGAATCTAGCCATTTTGTGTAGGAGATAATGGACAACAGGATCTTGGGAAAAATAATTAAAATTATATTGGTGCTGTAATTTCAGATGATTGAAGCTAAGATGTTCAAAATAGAGTGGTGTAAACAAGGAATACAGCTCCTAGTTACTCCCACTTTCTTTCTTCCATGTTCTTCTGAAAAATAGATGGGTCTGGATTCTGTTGGATCCCAGATAATCACAAATACTAAGGGAATTTTAGTCTCTATATTTATATGGGGTCATGGCTGAGATTTGCTAGTCTGTTTTCCTGTATATCCTAATTCTTTTGATGCACAACACAGGAGAAATTGTGATCAGTTTGGCGAGCTCTGCAGCTGTGTAAAATGTCTGCCTCTCACTCTATCCTCTTTCCTGTTCTGTAAGACTGGGATCATCAGTCAGAGACAGGGCTGGCTCCTCGAGAAACCCAGGCCCCCTTTAACTCTCCACGGAAACCATTTGTGTCTGTGTTCACGTTCCTTCTAAAGAACCTTTCCCCAGACTAGAGCACACTTCTGAACATCGGAGGCTTCTCCCCCAGTTTGCTGTGTTCTCAGCCATTCCTGCTTAAGTAAGACTTTGCCTCACCCAGCTGTGGTTCACACTCAGAGCTGGTTTTTTCTGTTTTTTTTTTTTTTTTTTTTTAATTTTATATGTTTAAAGGGCGGAGGAAGTGGGGGCAAACAGGGTATACGTGACCTCAAAAGAATAAGTGTAGGGGCAGTTGCAGATTTCTTTGGCATTCTGAAAATCTGCAGGTTTGTAAACAGAATAACAGGGTGACACGGAGTGTGACTGGACAGCTCTCACTTCCCGCACGTGGACTATACCCAGGCTGCAGTGGAAGTTTTCTCTCAAGTAATGCCCTTGAGGTGGGCTCTTCATTCCTGTAGTTCATACTGGATTTGGTATATTTCCTGCAGAGAAATTTGCTTTTTTAACTTAAAAGGCCTAACCTCTCCTTCAGCAAATGTATGACTAGAACAAAAGTATGAGAAGAGATTTATGTCCATAAGAATATGAGAATGGTACCAGAGAATACAAAATGAGGCGAATATGTCAAAAAGTTGATTCTAGTTGATTATGTTTTTATTATCCATATGGATTGTCTAGAAATCTGTATGGAGAGGTTACCTCTGTGTGATGGGAAACCAGAACTAAACCAAAATTCTATGTACGGTTTTAAGTATCCTGTTGATTGCTTAGAAACATTCATGAAAGAGACATATTTCACGGAATTGTGGAGTCCTCTGATCCTTGTTGCCATTAGCCATCACTGGGATATCCGTCAACATTTAAGGGGAGAAAATGAAACACTCACCACTGCCCTGGTTGTTGTAAGCACTTCACAGAGCGCCCCCCCCCCCCCAAGCCCTGAAAGGACGGAAAGATTTAAGCTGACAACAGTGACCAGGAAGAAATTCATTCTTTGGTTAGTCTGAGGACAGAAAAGGGTTAATTTTTCCAATCTTTGTGAAGGGAAGGGGGGGACCCCTGGAAGATAAAAACCAAACCAAAGCCTAAGCTGCTAGTGATTTGGTTGTATTTATGGATTATGCTACATCTTGAAAAGAAGAAAATCAGAGCTGTAAGATGACGCTACAGGGGTCGTCTGGACTTTTCGCCGAGTCTAAAGTCTGTTTAGTCAATGCTTATTAAGGCCTGGATTTGACCTTTGCTCTCCTCACTCCTCCCTGTTCCAGGTGCAACATTTTTGCAAGTGCTTGACCATTATTGGACACTATGTACAAGCTTCGAATTGTGAATGCATAGAGTGTCCTTAGCATAAAAAGCAATCTAGTAGTTATGACACCTGCATTAAAAGAGAGAGAGAGAGAAAGGTTAAAAAGATCTGTTAACTTACATACACTCACTTTCCTTTATAATTAATACACGGTGACTCTAGGTATTCTTCAAGATATAATTAAGGTGATTCCATTGCAGCTTACATTAAAACCAGTTTGGTACATTAAAACCAGTTTGGTACGATATGGTGAGTTTTTATAAGAATATTTAAGGTAGTGATTTTAGTCTAAAAAATTATTCGTGAAGTTAACAGAGAAAATCATCTATAATGATTTTGTTTAAATTTTTACATATACACTCTTAGTAATACCTGAAGCTCTTATGTTATAGGTTTTGTTTTTGTTTTCTAGAGGATTAATCTTCTAAAAATTGTATCCACTGAGAGAAGAAAACACAAAATTCCCTTGTCTTTGCTGCTGGAATATAGTCACACTTGTTTATGTCAACAAATCTGCAAAGTATATTTCTTATTTACAGAGTGTTTGGTAACTCTAAGAGAAAGTCCATTTATACATATGCATTAATTGATATTTTGAACAAAATAGCCATGTTTGTGCCTCTGAAATGTTAGATAACATGCATAAAGCATATATTATGACTTAAAAGTAATTATATAAACGTAAAAGGGGATAATAAATCTATTATGTATAGAATACATTAAAAGCTTTAAAAATTGATCTTTCTGCTGAAAGTTTTGTTCAATTGACAGTTCTCTAAGTTACATAAATTTACTCATTTTAAATATATAGTTTTGAACTTCGAAGAAAAGGAAATCTCTAACCTATAAAGGTTTTAGAATTTCACAAATGAAGTCATATATAAACATCTTTGTAAGCTAGAATACAAAAAGTAGGAAAAAAATCATTTTTAATTTAGAAATATTTAAAACTACACAAAAGGTATAAGCAATGTAAATATATATATATTTTTAAATTTTATTTATTTATTTATTTGACAGAGAGAGATCACAAGCAGGCAGAGAGACAGGCAGAGAGAGAGAAGGAAGCAGGCTCCCCGCTGAGCAGAGAGCCCGATGCAGGGCTCGATCCCAGGACCCTGAGATCATGACCTGAGCCGAAGGCAGAGGCTTTAACCCACTGAGCCACCCAGGCGCCCCACAATGTAAATATATTTTCATGCTTCTACACCAAGATTGACAATTTTTAATATTTTTCTTCATTTACTCCAAGCCATTAAGAAACAAACTATATCTGGGCACCTGGGTGGCTCAGTGGGTTAAAGCCTCTGCCTTTGGCTCAGGTCATGATCTCAGGGTCCTGGAATCGAGTCCCGCATCGGGCTCTCTGCTCAGCAGGGAGCCTGCTTCCTCCTCTCTCTCTCTCTGCCTGCCTCTCTGCCTACTTGTGACCTCTCTCTGTCAAATAAATAAATAAAATCTTAAAAAAAAAAAAAAAAAGAAACAAACTATATCTAGTTGAAGAGCCCACCCCCTTTTCTATTTCCTGATATCCCTTTGGCTTTAGGAGTAATCACTACCTTTTACTTGCTAGATCATCCTTCGTATCTTCATTTTTAATCAACTAGTTGTGTATCACAAACAGTAAAAAATGAACAAAGTATCAAGTATGAAGTCTTATATTCACTGCTTCTTAATTCACCTTAAAATTGTTGAAAATTTTTTAAGTGAACATATTCATTGGAAACTGTATTTATTCATTTCAAGTTAAAATACCATAATGATGATTTGATATAAAGATTTAGGTTAAAAGATCTCTTTGCCCTACCTCCACTAACTCCTTTGGTTGCAGAAATTGAGAAAATGTCTCCTGTCTCCCTTTTATTCGAATTTTTAGAATTGAGCCTTACTGTTTTCATGTTACATAAGGGATTGGTAATATGATTAAAGCTTTATACTTTAACATGATCTCCATTGCCGTCATTTTATTGTTTTTATAAAGGAGCAAGTATTATAGGTAGCTTCAGGGATATTAGTTTTCATATTTTTACTCTCATAGTATCTCATATGAACCCTTATTTTAAAATATTCTAAGGAGCCATAGAGTTATGTTTGGTTTGGTTTGATGAGAAAATGCCAACAATATCATAGTTAAAGAAACAAACATTGACTTCAGGACTGTTTTTTGCCACTTCATGTGGAGTCAGATTTCTGTTTAAAGAGGACCAAATGCATTTCTGAAAAAAATGTATTGAAACCAAGATCCTTATTTGAACACAGTATTGCCACGGATTTACATAAGCTATGTGCTAATTCATTGCCAATAGACCTCTTAAATCTACGGATCCTCTGTGAATGCATCAGAGTAGAAATCTGCATCAGAACATTTACTGTTATAGGTTATCTTTAACATCTTCAGAGAGAAAATTTTAGAATTACCTGAAGGTGAGTTTGAATTTATTTTTACCTATAAATCCCTTAAAAATTATTTGGGTAGCAATCTATCAAGAGATACCTAAAGTCAGTTTAAAACTTAAGATCTTAATGCCTCAGAAAAGACGTTAACTAAAATACCTAGGTCAAATACTTGAGCTCACTCCCCAATAAAACTGAACTTTCAGCTTTCATTTATGAACTACATGTTATTTCCAGACTGGACAATAGTAACCACTAGTAAATATTTACTCCAGGCAATATGTATGCTGACATAGTTTAAAGATGATAATAGATAAGTATGCAAGACTCCATCTTTTTTTCAGGTTCAAACCAGGGTATGTTGTAGCCTTCAATAAATGTGACCCCTGATTTTTCAGGCTAGGTGAAAATAATAATAATAATAATAATAATAATAATAATAATAATACTACAATGATCTTGACTGTACCATTCTTAAAAGAATAAATTGCTATACAACATATTTAAAATTGATATCCTCTATAATTTTTGTATACCAAATCATTTATTCAATATCACCTTTTTACTATAAAATGAATTCAAGAGTATGGAAAACTGGTTTTTAAAGGCTCTTCTCTTGTAACATGGCCAAAAGAACTGCAAACATATTTACTAAATATTTAGGGAATCTTTTCTTTCTTTCTTTTTCTCAGCCACCTATCATCTTCCTTACCCTTTAAGCTACCAATAGGCTTCCCCTCCAGACAATTTCATAGTCAGTGCCACTCATTAGGGGTTTTTAAATACTTGTTTCTCCAAAACTGGTCAATTCATTAACATCTCTCAGTATTTTTATGTCTGTTTCTCATTATAGTCACACAGCAAATAAGAAGAACCCTGGGTAAAGAATAAGAAGATACGTTACTAAGTAACTGGCTGACTCTTTTGGGACCTCAATTTCCCTGTCAGTAGTTTAGGGAATTAGGGCTCCTGGATCTTCAAGGTCCCGGGACATAGCTCTGCATGATTAGCTGAAATTGAGACTATTAACAGATTAATGAATTCTGTGCTTTCAGAATAATCTCAATATGTTACACATGTGCCAAGTGGTCCAGCCTATTGGAAATCTAGAAATATTTATAATTTTTCGAAACAATTCCTTTTGAATGTCTAATTTTCACTGGTTAAATCCCTTTGTCCATAAACTTTGATTCCTAGATGTGCCTTCTGAAGGATGTTCTTCATCTGAATCTGATTTCCTGCATGAAATACCATATGTAAAACCGTTAGTTTAAGGAGAAGTTAGATAATTCAGACAATTCATTTTACTGATGAACTAAGTCAAATCAGGAAGCAACATGGTCACTTATTTGTAAGGATTGTGTGTGTGTGCGTGTGTGTGCGCACGTGTCTTTGTGTGTGTGTGTGTGTGTGTGTGTGTGTGTGTGTTAATGATATTCTTTGCAAACTCCATAATAATCTGGAACCACTGGATTGTACAATAGAAGAAGGAGTTCACTAAATCTTAACTCTTATTATTGCAATGATATGATATGACTGCGGGGGTTTCCCAGATGCTGATCTGGACATTAATACTAAGAGTACAAAACAGACATCTTCAAGGTATTACCAAAGTTGTATTTCAAGTTAGCACTACCCCTATTTTTATTATTGGGAAGTTGATCATTGAAACACTGTTGAGGAACTCTGAGAACGTTTTTTACCCTGAATTTTAGCAATGCAAATTTACTCAGATTTCTTGTTTATGAGCAACTTAGGAAAGTTATAAATTCTCTTGCTAATTCAGGCTATGCTTTAGGTTTAAACTAGTTTATAACTGCGGTATATAGCTTCCACAGGGAAGAAATGCAAGGAGTGGAATTTTTCAGTTTCAGATGTCAGAAGCAGGGCTCATACTAAAAGTCCAAATGGGAGTGCAGCAAGAGTGATGGGAATCCATGGAGGAAATGATCATGTCAAGTGAGTTAAATAATAAATGCAAAATGAATTATAAAAATATACTTGAAATATGAAGAGTTAAAACTATGCTGAGATTTTTTTTTCTACTAAAGTCGATTTAAGATATTTAATTTATCCTTTAAGAAAATTGTGATCCACAATTTTCACAACTATTCAGATTATGTCATAAATCAGACAATTGAAGTGATTTCTTATGCTGTTCATCCACCAAGATTATCTTTGCCTCCAAAATATGACAGAAACACAGAATAGATCCAAATTAAATTGCCTTTGTAGATATTCACAGCATACCAAAATCAAGTGTTATAAAATTATCTATAATATGAAATTGTGGAAATGTCTATGATTTTCTTTATCCATCTTTTTTAAAAAAGTCACTTTATTCAAATAATTATATAAACCTAATCTTTAGAAAGGGAGAATGAAGAAGAAAAATAAAATATCATATGTGGTCTAGAAAGTGTTTTCTTAACTGAAAATATGAATCATTCAATGAAATCATGTAGCCTTTCAGAAATATTTACCTATATCAGATTTTAATTTTGTCTGTCATTCTATAAAGCTGTGATACATTATACCATAAGCCACAGAGTAACAAACAATAGATTATTAATGGTCACATTTGAACTTGGTAGGGAAAACTTTAATTCCATAATTGCTATCAATGCTAAGTTGAATTTATGCATCTGAATTTCCATTATAACTTTTTTTTTTTTTAAATGGGATGCAAACCAGAGGAAGTCCTGAGCTAGAAAATATCAGTGCCTAAATAATATGCATAAAATGAAACGCAACATTTTTCATGGTCACAATGTGGATTTCTTTTCTTTTAATTTAGGAAACTTATTTCTTTGAGTCAAACTTCAGTGTTCAAGAGTTTGATGATCTACTTTGTGAAATAATATAATTTTCACACAGAAAAGGGCCTTAGAGGTTACTTGTAGACGAAGAACCTGAGTCGTGAAAAGAGAAGTGAGCCATCCAAATTCATGGAGTAAATTATCTAGCATGATAAGAGAGAATTCTTTCCATTTCTCAGGTGTCTCTCTAAAAATGACTGGATAAAAGAAAACATAGAGATGAAAGCACAACATTTCCATTTGCTTAATAACATTTGTTCTGATAAAAGCCCTGCTACAGATAAAGCTGAGTCAATTTGTTTTAATAAGAAGCATCAAACCTCCTACAGAAGCACTTAACCCCTTTGTTATGCAGCTTCTCATTTGTGAACTGTCTCACACATAGCCTGTATACTCCATGACACTAGGGATGTTTTATTAAGTGTTTACTGCCAGTAAATCATAGTGCTATGTACAATGCATCTAATTCTCATTAAAACTTCTATGATGTAAGTCCCATTATTCCTTCTTTGGAAACGAAGAAATTTTTCTAAAAAAGGGTGGCTAAGTGTTAAGTCCATTCTGCCACAATGCCTGTATGGTAGACTAGCATTTGGACCCAAAGACCAGACACTTCACCTGTGCATCTAACTGCTTTTCTTCATGGCTTTTCTTCCATTACTGTCCTAAAATATGGGATAATAGGTGGTGGTGGGGGCATCAGTGTAATAAAGCCTTTTATAAATGCAAGATGGTATTAATTCGAGAAAGGATGCCTGCCCAATCTCACATTATCATGGGTAATCAATTCTTAGATGTGCAGGTCAAATCCTTCTAATGAGTTCCATTACAAGGAAGATGGAGACAGAGCATACATAAGCACCTTGGAAAAGCCCATTTATTTTACTTGTTTATTTAAAATTCCTATCTATTGAGTTCTCTTGAAAATCACTATAATAGGGTTTGACCTGTGTGGATAATACACTTTTTATTGTCACGCCAATTATATTTGTTTTATGAAATCAATTTGTTCTCAGTCATATTTCCCTATGGCTCATCAGTTTCCTGTTTTTATCTCCTTTACCTCATCAACATATTATATTGTGCTATTTCATCTAAATAGCAGTAATGGTGCAAAAAAGTATATATTAGTATTGGTTGCAAATTTAAAAAATTAATCCCATAACATTTTAGTAAATGCACTGAACTCAGCTTTAAGATAATTTACAGTAACACCGAAGTCCACCTGTAATGACCTCTATCCAATTGAATGCAGCCACCAGTGATCCTTATGAAAGGACAAAATTATACCCACAGATGTGCTATCAAGTTGTTACAATGTGGCCATTTCATAATCAATCTATAATGTTTACTGAAATTTAGCTCTAGAGAAGATATTGGACATCAACATAGTTAATGTTCTCATGGTTTTTAAAAGAAAATCTGTAAACAATCTCAATCTTGGACCAGGGTTAATGGAGTCTGTCAAGAAATAAAAATGTACATAGAAATTCTAAAACCTCACACCTCAATTTTTTTCTGGCATTTTCTAAAATTTATATAAACAACTAAAATCTGATTTGGTTGGAGGTTTGGTTGGACTCACAAGACTTTCTGTCTTGTGATTTCTTAAGTGTTATTCAACTGGATGTTTCTAGATGTGAAACTCTGACTCAAATCAACTTCTCTTCTTGGAGAAGAAATGTCAGTCATTGCCCGAAAATTTTTTTTTTTTGCTTCTCAGCTTTCTTTAAAAAACAAAACAAAACAAAACACAGTTCTTGATTTCATGGCAGGTAGTGAAACTCACTACAGAAACTCATTCATTCCACAAACAACAGTAAAACATTTTTTTAAATATACTATATCTAAAAGAATTCTTACACTATGTATTTTTCATCCACTGAAAATATCTTTGAAGGTATTCACTATTTTAAAACATGTACCTAGTGCTTCTATGTACAATCTCAGCTACTGGGGTAAAACTTGTTAGAGGTCAAGCGTAATAGCAAGGGACCGGAAGCTAGTTTGGCAGTTTTCTATCTGCAGTGTTGCTCTTAATTCTGAGAAATTCTATTATAAATTTGACATTGTCTTCTAAATCTATGCTGACCATTCTAAAGAAGTTCCATTTTTTATCTCTGAAAAGCAACCACTCAAACCAGTCTTTCAAATGTTATTGCAAAAGTCATTTTAAAAAACCCTTATTAGAAAGCTTTATATTTAAATACTTGTTCATAATTTGCATCTAGTTTTCTCTTAAACCATTGTAAGTGATCTTGAAATCATTCAATAGGACATTCATGTATTATCATGAATTTGTTACCATATACATGAAGAGTAAAGTTAAACTCACATGGTGTCCCTAAAGAGACAAAAGAAATGTTCACCAAATTACATAGATTCTGGTCACAGGGTAAAAATGGTAGAGACTGGATCTTGTGCTACTTTAATTCAATGCCTATTTATGGAGCACTTGTTTATTCTCAATACTGGCCTATGCAGGTGGGAAGCCATAAAAAACATGAGAAAAATTTATTCTCCATCCTCAAAGTGTTCATAACCATGTTGATTGAAAATAAAATAAAAGCAATCAAAGTAATTCATTTTTACTCAAAATACAGGGTGAAGTTAAAAGACAACCCTCTTTCTACCTGGTTGTAGAAGAATTTATGACAAAAATCTTAGATTTGAGGATAGCAACTCCTAAGTATGCAGAATCCAAAGTAAGCAGAAATGTCAAGGAATTATATTTTCAAAATTATCTAAATTTCAATAATTTTCAAATAATTGATCCTCATAATAAAGACCAGCAGAAATATAAGCTCAGAATTATTAAAGTAAACATTGGATTATTTATCATATAATTTTTGGATAGTCTGTTCTTTGATTCTTATAATATCTTAAAATGGGAATTCACGGATTAATCAAATGTGTCAGTTCATTTTAAGAAAAAAATAGATCTGTATTAATGTTTCTTGTTTCATGTAATTTAAAGGAGTATTTTTAATCAGATAATTACCACTTACTTCAATACTGCACAAAAAAGTGCTATCAAGTCATTTATTGGTTGACTACAATCACATTCTCCCCAATCTGAGAGCATGTACATGAAGGAAACACCAAGCATGATACCTTCAGTGTGATCAAACAAGTAGCTACTGCTGTAGGACATTTGTTCCAATAAGTCTACAGGCATTTGGAAGAACTCAGATACATTCCAGAAAACACTTGGGATCTTAACATTCATTCCTGTCATTCTCTTTGTTCCAGGGTTCATATCCATGAAACCAATGATATCATTGAGAATGTAGATGGCACACATTAGCACAGTTAGCATAAGCATTGACCACACGTTCTGGGTCAACTCAGTCCTACCAGTCACTGCCTCAAGAATCTTCAGAATTAAAGCTGCCCTATTCTTGGGTCTTCAATGTGTGATTCCAAGATAATCTTTTCAGCAGACCTGGGAATTAAAAAGGTTAATCATTTCAAAGCAGTAGAATTGATGGAATACCATCATGCTTGTGGAGTTAGAAACAAAATACTCCAATTAAACTGCAATTTCTGGAATAATTTGGAGTCTCATAGTGAGAGTAGCTCATGGGATCATTGATTTTACAGCCATAGGTCCAATTGACAGGTGAGTTCTTGCCACTTGTCACCTTGAAATTTGGGCCTATATTTCTTAGATCCTTTATCTTACCAGTGAATTCTCATTTAATTCTGTCCCATTCATCAATGTCACCATGATGATCTTTCTACACCTTTCTTTGCTCAGGGCAAATGAAAAGAGGCTTATTTTGACTTTGACTCATTCACAATTAACCTTAAGGATATTTGAGCCAGATGACAGAAGCATACTTCCTAGAAATTGCCGTAACTTCATCAGGGATTTCATTCATTCTGGAGATGATCTGGAGGGACACGTTCCACATGGAACTTCTAAAAAGAGTTTCAAAGTTATGATAATTTGCAAGACAACCTAGAACAGTTTTATGAAGAACACAAAATTTCAGGGAGATCATATGGGAGCATACCGTGAAGACTAAATGGGGGCCAAGGGACACCATGACCAGCTGGTCAATCAAGATGAACCTTGCGAGGCATTCAGAAACAATAGCCATGTTTCTGGTTTGGTCATAGAGACTCAAGTGTGCAGTGCCACCTCCAAAGAGACTTCAGGTGTCCTGAATGGTAGCCCCTGGCATTCTGTTCCTCTCATTTTTGTGGAAGCCACACCTCCTTGTAGGATTCCCAGCAGCAATGAAAACAGCTACCATGGTGCTCCCTCAGGAGTGCCCTTTCTTTCTGCTGACTCAGCTCATTGACTGAGTGAGCCTGTCCTCATGAACATTCTTCGTTATAAGCCACCCTTGAAGTGTTGACTATAACACACATACAGTCTCAGATTATGTCCTTTAGAATACTACTGTATCTCTTTGTCCCCAATACAGCCAGTTTCAAGAGTTTTGACTAATTTGTCATAGTTTTTGGTTAAACATTATAATGCTAGAGTAGCATCCAACTGCTATTGAAACCCCTATGGTTCCAGTTGCCAAGAAAGTAACTGAAAAGAGAGATTTTACTTAGCTCTTGGTTTTAATAGATTTTCTCATTGGGGAGAAATGCCACCTCTAAATTAATAGGAACACCCAAGGAAAGAATAAAGAAATCATAATATAGTAGCAGGGCAGTCATCAACCTCTATGTTGGGTCCTTGTAATGTCTAAAAGGAATAAAGAATTAAAAGGTTTGTAATGGCAGTGCATGTCAGTTCTACAAAATAGCACAATCTGTGGTAAAACATTAAAAAAAAGAAAATTATTAAAGCTATTGCTTTGTTTTGGGTCAAATTTATATACTCTAATAGAGTGAAGGAAGTTATAATACAGGTGTTTGCCATCACAAGTCTTCATCTGTTTTCATTTCCTTTGACTTATTCTAATATAGGTACAAAATATCATTTCACCTCAGAGAAAATTAAGTGTCAGAAAGACACTTTTTTCTCTTTTGAAGAGAAAAATAAGAATATCAAAATGGGTTCTATTACCCAAACACAATTTTGAGTCACAATTAAAAACACAAAGGAGTTAAAGTAACAGTATGAAATATAGGTAAGTGTATGTTGGTGCTGCTTCATTTTCATACAGAAGACAAGGATTTGTTTGTTTCAAACATTGTTTTCATCATCTGGATTCTGGAGGCACTCAATAAATAGCACCCATCTTCCTTGCTCAAGTTCTGAAATAAAAAATAAGACAAATGGAGACAGGATATCACCTTTATTTCTGCTGCAGCTTATCATTTTGAAATATATGGCTTACACTTTTGAGTGTGCAGGCTGAAAATTATGGTTTAGAGAAGGTCATCCAGGAGTATACCCATTCCATAGGCGGACCAGTTCTTCAGGGATAGGAACAGAGAGAATGAGAAAAACACACACACACACACACACACACACACACACACGGGTATATGCTAACTCACATGCACAGTTTTTCCTTCCAAACTTTCCAATTAAATGCCTGTCTGGAGTAGAATGAATAAGTGTGAAGAGTATTTTGCTAGTTTGCCAGTGGCGTCATGTCACATGAAAAGTCAGGAGCAGGAGAAGGGGCTTTCCCCCATAGAGATATGCATAAAAGAAATAAAAGGCAGTAGAATATACAGTAGAAAAAATAGTAGGGGCACCTGGGTGGCTCAGTGGGTTAAAGCCTCTGCATTCAGCTCAGGTCATGATCCCAGGGTCCTGGGATCAAGCCCCACATCGGGCTCTCTGCTCAGCGGGGAGCCTGCTTCCCTTCCTTTCTCTGCCTGCCTCTCTCTACTTGTGATCTCTGTCTATCAATAAATAAATAAAATCTTAAAAAAAAAAAGAAAAAAGAAGAAATAGTAAAATACAGCTTTAGAGTGAAAAAAAATCCCATCTTTGATTCTTTATCTAAGTTAATATTCTTGAAGGCCACTAAAAAATTATATATATATATATATATATATATATATATATATATATATATATAAAAGGAGAGAGTTCTCCACAAGTAACAGTCATGACCAAAGGTTGTAGTGATTGCCAGAAGTTTCCATTCAGAGCCTTGGGTAGAGAGCCCTTGGAGATTCGCACCAGAGGCAAATTCCCTTTATTCTCCCCAAGGCTGAGATACAGGTTCCAAATTGTAAAGAGTAAAGCAAAGTGATCCTTCACCCAAGCCATCCCCCCCCAAATTGCTTCTCAACCTCTGCCTACCCTTCTACCAACCATTCAACTCTGGTTTCACCATCAAATTAAACATCTCCTTTTAAATGAAGGATTCCAGTCAGTGTTTCTAAAATGACTCCTTCTAAAACCACCTCACTACTTAATACTTAAAATAACAGGGCATAGCAAATAACTAGAAAAAAAAATTCATCATATGAAAAGTTTCATTATCTGAGATTCATATTTGATGAAATTCCTCCACAAATACTTAAAATTGTAATGGGGAAGAAGACATCTCTAGACAAGTCATTTCACCATATAGTATTAATTAATTTTTGCAGATATTGGAAACAATTTTGCCCAGAATGTTGATGGAGGTGTGGAATTCTCTCCTATTTCTCCCCTACTGTCTTCTATTCTCAGCCCTTCCACTGATATCAACCCTTTGCCTCCTGGGGCAGCTAACAGCAGGATGTGGCATAGCAGAAATAACCTTCAAAGTTGCTTCTTTTCATCACAGACATTCTAGAGATGTAATAGTGACTACTGGGGTAGTCAGTCCTGCGTGTGGGAATAATTCGAGTACAAAGGTGAAGCCACTGCACCCAACAGATCTCTACTGACCTAGTTCTAAAATAATTCTAAGAGGGAGTCTGTGACAGGATTTGACAAGGAATTACATGGCAAAACCTACCTGAAGAGGCTGGTTGGTATTCAGATAGCCATCTTTAAGACATCCAACCTCCCTGTAGCGGTTGATATTTTCCGTAAAAACAGAACCAACTGGATGTGTCTGTGCACTTGCGTTCGTGCGTATGCGTATGAGTATATGTGTAGACACTAAAAGAGAGAGAGAGAGAGATTGTTTTGAACAAGTCGCTCATGCAACTGAGGAGGCTGACAAGTCCGAACTCTAACACAGGCCAGGAGGCTGGAGACCCAGGGAAGAGTTGCAGTTTGGGTCTGAAGGCAGTCCGCTCTAGCATTCCCACAGAACACCTTGGGTTTACAGAAGCGTTTACTCAGTATACCCATTGGGTATTCTGAGAATCCCATGTAGCTTATTCGTAAACACATGGTTCCTTCCCACAGCCATGAAGTGCTTGCTACGCATCAGGTAATCAGGGGTCATTTGGTCATTGGAGGATTACAAACAGAAAGAATGGCAGGTTCAGATTTGCATTTTAGAAGGATAACTCAGGCATCCGTTCAGATGAGGTAACATTGGATTTGCCAAAAAATTAAATCATGATCCAAGCATGAACTATAACGTGTGTTTTTTCCCAGACGGTTTACTCTCAAAACAAAACACTAAAATGTGGAGCCTTTTATTTCCCCCTTATATTGTCCTCATTTACACATTTAAGTCAGTGTAGGTAGTTTCAGACTAAATATAATTTTATTCTTGAAAGTGTAAAGAGCGAATGCAACCCCATAAGGAAGAACTCTAGGTGGTTAATCCTAAGAACACGTGCCTGGACACTAAGGGGCTAATGGTGGCTTGGCTCTGCCTTGCTCAATACCCACTTTGTAAGGGAACAGTAACATTTTTCATTTGAAAATGATGCTATATAAAGTGTAAGATGCTTTCAGATGTGGAAAATGCACAATGCTGACATTCTAACTGAAAGTAATATTCCCTTCCTTTGCCACATATTTGCTGGTAATGCAATGGATCGTGAAAGCTATAGTGAAATTATAAATTGCACATAGAAGATAAAACGTTCACTCTCACTAGAAGTACAAAAATGGAAGAATAGCATTACCCTAAGATTTCTCAGGAGGTTTGGCATGTTTATATTCACTGCTTGCACAAAACATGAAAACTGTCTCAATGTGCATATGTAGGCATGCATCCTGCCACATAAGCAAAGATATGATCATGTTAACACACTTACAATGTGACCTAACGTATATGGCACATTTCCCAATTATACTGCGTATAAAGAATGGTTTAAAAATTTATGGGCGCCTGGGTGGCTCAGTGGGTTAAGCCGCTGCCTTCGGCTCAGGTCATGATCTCAGGGTCCTGGGATCGAGTCCCGCATCGGGCTCTCTGCTCAGTAGGGAGCCTGCTTCCCTCTCTCTCTCTCTCTACCTGCCTCTCCATCTACTTGTGATTCCTCTCTGTCAAATAAATAAATAAAACCTTTAAAAAAAAAATTTTATGTAATTTTTTTCTTCAAGTGCTCAAAGCTAGGTATGGGTACATTACCTATGATAATATGGGATTATGATTTATGAATATTCTAATGCATTGAGGTCATTGAAAATTTCTTTTTGTTTCAAAATACAAAGCTAGGGAAAACAATGGAAATTTTTGGTTTTTTTAAATGCATATTTTCAAATGTATACACAAGTGCATTTAAATGTAGGCCTTACTATGTTTTAGAGTTAGTATGTTCTTATACAGAGAAGTTAAGTGTATAAACAGTCATAGCCCAAGGTTTCCCATTATTATGTGAACCTATTGTTTTGTTTTCCATATACCTCCCTAGTTTGTCTATGCTATTTCCTCCTATTGAAATGATTTTTCCCTGCTCTTCTCCAAATGCCCAAATGTAGCCCAACTCACCACCTTCTCCAGTACACCTCCCTGTCACTGCTGGGCTTAATCTCTTCTTTAAACCCTGATAGCCTTTCAGCTCTATCCCTTTCAGGGTATGTAACACTTTGTTCCTTGTGTTATTGTCTTTGCATCCTTAGAAGACCAGTCCTTGAAGGCAGGATCCCAATCACTCAGCAGAGTGCCCTTAATGTAGTGCGTGCAAAGTGAGTATTTGTTGAAATACTGAATGGATGGGTGAGGACTTAGAAAAACCCCTGCAAAAATACAAGCATTGGCTGTAAGAATGCAGTAGCTCTAGTCATTTTAAGAGTCCTAAATGTTCTCTGTCCAAATTGTAATAAGCAGATGGTCCCAATTTTCTTTATAAGTTGAATACAAAAACCTTGGGAATTTAGGGAATCAGATAGGAGTTGTAGAATTTTATCATATAAATCACATTTCCTTTAATGTGACTTTATGAATCTGTGACCAATAAATGCCCAGAACTGAAGACAATGGTTACTTTTACAGATTTTAATAAGACTAAGTATTAATCATTATAAATATGGATAAAGAGCTCATCAAAGAATAAACCTGGAGAAATAAATGAACCACATAGAGAGATACCATTGTTAAGATTAGAAGAGGTGACTGGAATACAAGAAAAAGATGGAATCTTAAGAGATTTAATGGCTTATATACCTCTTAAGACTGATTCCTATCCATTCATTCTGTTACTCAACGCATATTTATTGAGTACCTATATCTTTTTAAAAATACGTTTTATTTATTTATTTGACAGAGATCACAAGTAGGTAGAGAGGCAGAGAGAGAGAGAGAGGAGGAAGCAGATTCCTCTCAGAGCAGAGAAATCGATGCGGGGCTCGATCCCAGGGCCCTGGGATCATAACTTGAGCCAAAGGCAGAGGCTTTAACCCACTGAGCCAACCAGGCGCCCTGAGTACTTATATCTTAAGGCTGACACTCTTCTAATTACTGAAAAGACCAGAGTAAACACATTCTCTGCTTACAGTAAATGCATCTATACAATCAGTAAGGTAGCAGGCAGTAAGTGGGATATGAAATTTTATATAAGGCTGTCCGGGAAGACCGCTATGACAAGGTAGTACTTGAGCTAACTTTTGAATGAAAGGGTGGTGGGAGCAAAATGAATATTCAAAGAAATCTTTGCAGACGGGGGCACTGCAGGCGTGAATGCCCTGGGGAAAGAATGTGATTAAGGTGCTTCAGGAAGGATAAGGAGACCATTAAAGTTAAAACAGAGTGAACAAGGAAACAGTTGCAGGAGATACTGTGTGAGTTTGGGATGGGGAGACCTCATAGGGCTCTTGCAGGACATGGTTACCATTTGGGATTTTACTCTGAGCGAAAACAGAATTTATTGGAGAGTATAAGCTTAATCACTTAACGTGATTTGGCTCTAACCCTAAAAGGACCACTGTGTCTTCTATTGTGATGAGCGTGTTAGGCTAGGTTGGTGGTAATGTATAAGGGTGAAGCATGGAGACCAGTTAGGACATGATGGCCATAATCCAGGCAAGAGAGGCAGATGCCTTGTATTAGGGTGGTAGCAGTGAAGGTAATGAGGATTTTGGATGTATTTTAAGATAGCACCTATATCAAATTATTCATTCAGATTTACACTGAATAGGGTTCTACCACATGTCAATCAAAGAAAAGTCTCTATTCCAAGAGACCCAATGGTATCATTATTATTGTGGCCATTATTTTCCCGCTTGCTCTTTGGGGAGAGCTCTGTTAACCCTAATGGTCCAGTAAAAAGTATTGTCTAGTACAATACTATCATTACAATAAAACCTATTATCTGATTAGCTAATATTTTAAAGTAAATGCAGAAATGAAGTCAAAGAAGTTCCAGTCCTCAAAGAAGCCTGGATGACATGCTTTGTGTCAGAAATGAAGCCAGGGGCACCTAGGTGGCTCGGTGGATTAAGCCTCTGCCTTCGGCTCAGGTCATGATCTCAGCATTCTGGAATCGAGTCCCACATCGGGTCTCTGCTTGACAGGGAGCCTACTTCCTCCTCCTCTCTCTTCACCTGCCTCTCTGCCTCCTTGTGATCTCTCTCTGTCAAACAAATAAATAAATTCTTAAAAAAAAAAGAAAAGAAAAGTAAAGAAGTGAAGCAAGATCCCAGCGCTCCGAAGCTACTGTTCCCTCCGACTGTATTTCCGATTTTCCCAGTTTTCTTCTCGATACCCAAGAAGAGTTTTGATCTAAAGGGCCATGTGTAAAGTATTTTTAGCAGTAGGAAATATTCTGAATATTGACTTCGTGGGTCATTTCATAAAAAAAAAAACAGGCGTGTTTTCTTTTCAAAAGATTATTATATTGGATTTTTTATCAGCGCTTTGCATTTTGGAGTCAGACGCGCTACCGTTGCGCCACGAGGTCGGCCAGCGCTTTGCATTTTGTAGGCTCAAAACCATGATGCAATAATTCATATTTGAGTGATTTTTAACAGGCACTCAATGTGGAGGAATGCTTACATTTGATTAGTGATATATTCTTTGTTGTCTTGTTTTCAGATATGTGTGTTTAAAATTTAAATGTTATTGAAAGCAGACCTGAAGATATCACAGAGCAAACTGTTTTTTAAATAAAGGAAAAGTGTAAGTTTCTTTCTGGTCTTGACTATTGACGTAGCTTTTATTGTGTAATGTTAGCCAATGACCTATTTATTTTAATTCTGAGAAATTTCTCAATCATTTCTGCATTTACTTTAAAATATTAACTAATCAGATAACAGGTTTTATTGTAATGATAGTATTGTGCTATACAATACTTTTTACTGGACAATTAGGGTTCTACCTCATTCTTTTTTTCCTGTTCTTGAATAGGAGTTGAAGTATTCTTAGAGAGTCTAAGCTGTTATTATATTTAGACTCCCAGAGCATGATGCAAATGTCCATATTTTAATCAGGAAATATGGACATTGACATTTTTAAAAAAGTCTTCCCCCTCACATTCTTGTGAGTCATTTTTCCTCCACAAGATTCTTTTCTGCATATTTCTACTAGACCTACACCTGACTCAAATAAACTCTCAGCCTCTTGAGTCAAGCATTCATTTCTCTCTTTTCTTCATCCTCCTCCTCTGAAAACTCAAATAGAATTTAATGCATTGTGTATCTATTGATGGTCCCTAAAACACTTGATATTCGGGCCAAAAGATGAGAAGAATAACAGAGAATTGGACACAGCACTTGCTTTCTGAAGACTTGACTCCCAAATAATCATTTTAAATGATCTAAGGAAAATCTTGCTATTTGCCTTCAGAAGCTACGTAATTGATATCTGGTGACTCCTACTAGTTGCTTATTCCTAAAGAAAAAAAAAAAGAACATTTTGTCCAGTGTCCAAAGAGAATTTTTAACATTTTTCTGTCCCATCAAAGATAAGTTTCATCATCTCTTTTAAGATATTTTCCCTTTGGATCCCTCTTTTTATTTTATTCCTTGTCAATGTTGTGCTAACCCTTGATCATAGGAGAATTTGCAGATGTAAGATAGCTGAAGAGCTTAAGAAACAGGAAACATCAACCATCTTCTCCCAAGGTTATTCATTCCATACAGAGTTACTGGACTAAGGATATATTAAAATACAGAAAGAAACAGAGTTTGTTTAAGCATGGAGAGCCACCAAGGGCATTCAAGATGGCACTCTATAGGGTTACGTAGAGTATCTTGGTCAGATGGTGTCTAAAGCCCCTTCCAATGAAAATCTTTCACGTTCACATACAGATCTTAAGGGGAACAAGTGATTTTTCCTGGCTTAGAGGATGCTATAATGATTGCATGTGGATACACTCTAAGTAGGATAGAATAATTTAGCTTCTCAGAGTCACTGATGCTCAGCCCTATCTTTCTAAAAATTGGATTGATTGAAAGCAAGGCATGCTTAAACCCTGATTGCATATTTTAGATATTTTCAAAAGATTATGTAAGAGTAGAAATTGGAGTGTATTATCCTCTGTGCCTTCTATTTAATGTTCTGTTCTGCTTTCAATGAGTATACTAAATATGATGAAAGAGTATAATGAAATAGCTATTTGGTAGTTTTGTTGGGTTCCAGGGCCCCAAATTTTTTAATCCCATTAACATAAAAATACATTGCCCCTCAAAGCCACAAATATCTCAAATATTTAAGTTTATGAAACTAATAATTAGCATTAGAAATATTTTCTCATAGAGACTTACAACATAACCAAGTCATTTTTCTTGAAATTGTGCATGGAAATTTAGTAACATAATATAAAAAATAAAGAAGTTCTCTTTTTATACTATGTTGACAATAAATTTCATAATCTACACTGTTAACTTTGGAAGAGCTAATTATAAAAAATATTGTTGTATTATATATAACTAACTGTGTTTTGCTGAAAGAAAAACAAAAGTTGAATGGTTTTGCTTAAAAAACATTGTTAAAGGAAGAATTTTTATTATCTGAAATTATAATTTAAAGTCATGTAGCAAGTTTGGCTTGATTGGTATATGCTGTCATAGAAATTACAAGAGAACGTGCAAGACTTACCAAAAAGCAAAGAAAATCTGTGGTTTTCCTGTTCAATGCATTTTTTCCTGAGACGTGTAAATGGCTTTGATTCTTTTCCCACCTTGTGAAATGGGGAAACCAATGAAAAAAATAGGGGCTGCCAAATAAAAGGGCGCACACCCTGTTTATATGAGCAATAAATACTTATTTAGGGAATGAAAAAAAAAAAAAACCCAGAAACAAGCAGAGCTGATTTGTGTCCCATTCTCTATGTACAATTTGATATGCCTATTTATCACACTTCAATAAAAGTGACCTGAAAACTTAAGGGATATTGTATCCTATGCAGAATGGAAATGTAGACTTGAACAACATCAGTCCCTAAAAGTTGTGCACACATTGTTCTAGTTCCCTTTCATGGAGTATTTATGTACCATGTTTTAAAAGTTTCAATAAACCTTTTATCTGGAAGCAAATAAAATTCAACAAAATTCATGATGCATACTTAGGCTTCCTAAGTAATCTATAAGTATGATGCATACTTAGGCTTCCTAAGTAATCTATAAGGTTTCTTAAAACATCAGGAACTCACTTTAAGCAGTATCAGTCGAATTTTTTATTTACATTTTTTAAATGCAAATTACATTTTAAAGTTATTTTTGTTCTTAAATATCCACAGATGTTGTAAAGCAGAACTAAATCAGTTTCTGAATGTATTATGGACGAAATATATTCTACCTGTTAAGCTACCAAGATAAACATTTTTTTTACTTTTTACCTTTTATTTTTTTACTCTAAATTAAAATTGATACACATAATTTCCTCTCTAGCAAAACAAATTTGGTTTTCCTTGAAGGAGTACTATGTGTAACGAGTAGGAAAAGAAAAAGAAAGAGGAAGAATATCAATTAAATGGCACAATAGTTTGCCATTTGCTCTTATCATAAAGCAAAAAATTAAAAAGCTTGATTTTATATTTTAAGCATGTTCTATTGTTTATTACAGAAGAATCAGCATTCTTGGTATTTATAGACCATGTACACGTCCAGTCCTGATCTGTATTTATACTACAAATAAAATTTTAATTGTTGTTTCAATGTAAGTGCCATCACAACCATCATTTTGTTCATGCTCTGACTTTTAAAAACAGCTCTTCATCTTAATAGTTTCTGCTGCTAGCACATTATTAACAAAATAACATGTTTCCCTTCCATAGGTTTGGCGTATATCGCAGGGTGCATGTTTAGAAAGACAACAGCAATAGGAAATATGTCGAGGTGTGCTACCTCAAGCACACAAAAATGCAAGACAAAAAGAGATCCAGAAATCTGGCTGAAGCTTGGAAGAATTTTCTTGTTTGAGAAGTATGAAATTTGAGAGTTTTGTTTGATGATAACAATGAGGCTAAAGAGGGAACAGTGAGGGGGGTGTTGAAACTGCTAAATCCTCTGTTAGAGAACTGTACCAACACCCCAACTGTTCCCTATCTCTTCAGCCAACAGTGTGAATGGAAATTGCCCAGCTCACACCTGACAGTCACAGCAGAAATTGCCTAGCTCCTATTGGAAACTTGCTGGGTACCGGGTGGACCACAGGAGATACTAAAGCTGTTAAAAGGCCAGAGTCACCAAGCAGTCAAGAAATATTTTTGACACCTTCCATCATATCCATGTTTTATCTCTTTGAAATACCTTTTAGAGAAAGTTTACAAAGGACTACATATATAAACAAATACAAACATAAGTAAAAAGAAAAGGGGGAAAGACTGAAGTCAGGAGGTAGATTATCAGTGTTTCCTGAGGCAGCTTCCTAAAAAGCAAATAAAAGCTAGAAAACAGTGTGACAGAGAAGCCATCAAACATGCATTTATACGATGAACAAACAGAAGAGGAAAATTCACATACCATGCACAAGCCACTTGAGCCGAAAGATATTATTATTAGAACATTTACACAAGTCTATCTTTGCTTTATCTACTTTAGCTCTTTGATCAAAATATTGCTCCAAGCCCAGTATAATATTGAGGTTCATATCCTTAATATTATTTTTTCCCTCTAAATCGCCATTTCCAGGAAATGAAATTTTAGTTAGTCCTTTCCTATATAAGCAAGATGATTTACTGACTGTGGCAATTATGTGCTGAGCTCATTCTTGTTCTCTTATTAAATACAAATTTTCCCCATCAGCTTCATCTAAAAACTAGGACATAGTACTCTCATGGAGTCAAAGAAAGGAAGGGAAAGTTATTCTTGTCAGGCACTGGTAATTCTATAACCTAACCAACCTGAGAAATAGGTGTAACCAAATCTTGGTGGCTCTGTGATCATTTCTTTGAACAATGTAACTCATATCATCTATATGATTTTTAGGAAGAACCATTTCCAAGAACAACTTCAAATGTTGTGACATGAATGGGTACAATAATAAATTTGCCTGTGAACATGATTATTTTTATCTTCATTGTTTCCATAAAAATTTATGGTTAATAATTAGGATTTTGTAGTTCATACTTAAAAGTCTTCCATGATGATCCTTACCTAAGAATTTTGGGAAAATATTTTTTATTTTTCAAAGCATCAATTTGCAAATGGCGTAACCTAGTACTAAACCTGCTCGGCTTTACTTTTCTTTCTCTAAGGATCTAACAAAAGAGAACTGCAATGGCATGTCTTGTAATTTAGGATTTTTTAAATTTAGGGTTTTTTTTTTAACAAAAAATATCCTAATGACTGGCATACTTCTAATAATTAACGTGTGTAGTCCACACTATACGTAACAAAAATCCAAATAAATATGCTTTAAATTTAATCATTTTAAATTTGTACCCACTTTTCTTGCTTCTCTACAAACTGACTATATTTTATAGCTTAGAAATATCTTACTTGCCCTTGCAATGAACAGTGCTTTACACTGATAACTTTGTCAATTCATTTTTTTCTTTAAATTCAAGATATTCATTTTGTGGGTTTCAAATTCCACAATGAATATAAGATTGTGGAGACAGAATGATGATACTTACTTTTCATCATCCTTGTATTTACAAAATATGAAAATTCACGTTTATTTTTCATCGACCCAATCAACTCTGAGTATAACACCTCTGATTTAAACTTATATTTATTGCAGATTTTGCTAAGAAAAAATTAATTTTAGATCCTAGTTCAGTTACATGGGTGTGTATTACACATGGGGAAACACCTCTGACCCTGGTACTCAGGGCACTTTCCATTCTCATTTTTCTAGTGTTAAAATGTCACTCACTGGATGCTTACCAGGAAAGCTCATAACTCTGTCTTTGTAACACAGTTTATGTTTCTTTTTATTACACTTTGAATAGTCAAAATACAGCCTTTAATTTGCATTATCATAATTATAAAAACACTTTTGCCATCATTCTTTATTTTCCTATTTATCTTGCAAAATCAGATAATAAACATTTAATAAAGCTAAATTTTGCATTCAACAGCTCTTGGATGGATAATTCCGTTTAAAATGTGATAAAACATTGCCACTTAAAGGATCACCATCTATACCTAAAAATTAACTGCAAATTAAGTGGCTAATGCTGTTAAAAAAAGAAAAAAAGAAACTCAACGTGATTTCAATGTTTCTAAGAAGCAGGGAAAGCACATACCACATCAGTTTGCTGCTCTCAAGGTCAGTACTAAGATCAGAGAGTCCCCACTGTATGATACAATTGGAAGATAAAGACACATTACTTCCCTGGGAAGCTTTGTCTGAAGCTTCAAGCACAAGTGGGTCAAGTTCCCAGTGATCCTTTGCGCCTGTCTAATTAATGACTGTTGCATTTAGTTTGCCTGGGACTTTATGATGATATCCTCCCTCCCACCCATAAAACAACCTTGCACACACCAAAATTATCCTGTTAGGTGTTCTCATTTCCAGAAGTTTGCAGGGAGAAGAGCCTTTAAAAAGATCTCATAACAGGTTTTTTTTTTTTTTTTAATTATCTTTCTTCATATGTACTTGATCGTCTAGAAAATCTGTATTCCAAGAAATGATGTTTTTTCTGCCTAAATGTTAAACATACAAATAACGTGAGATCACTTCAAATGCTAATGAGTGGGAGAAATGATTACACTCTACAAGCATGTGTTTAAATGGCCAGAATTCGCCTTGAAATGTAAAATTAATGATCATTTACTCTGGAGTTTTATGTGAGTATTGCATAAGTACGTGGAAATGGAGCCACTCAACTGTACAATGCTGCATTGTTTCATTTCCCATGTTTCTGTGTATATGTTACTGTTTCAGTTTCATTTGTCAGCAAGTGTCTGTTTACCCTGCTTCCTGTTATTAATTATGGGAAACAGGTTTTCTTGAAATATATTAGAGACTCTTTTAACTCTTGTCCAGACACTTCAAGGCAAGATATTGATGATTCCTTTAATGTCTGTACAAAGCCGGAAACTGAGTTAAAATACATTGTTGTCTCACACAGCTTACAAGTTCTTATCTCTCACAGGAAAAAAAAAAGGGGGGGGGGCAGAAATAATTAAGATAAAAAAATCACAACAGCTTCTATTCCTATTACTAGATAACGAAATAATAGAGTTGGATATGTTCTTCATCGGCCACAGCAATTGACTAACATATGACAATGAATTCTGAGCTCAAAAATGTTTCAAAGATCAACTCAAATAGTAAAGTGCTAGAAGACAATGAGATATATTCTAACGTAAGTGTATCCACAAAGAGACAAAAATACCAACCTTATTATTGGTGCATTACAAAGCTTTTTATATAGAAACATATGGTCAGTGCATCCAGCTCTCTGTCTTTGAAATAGGAGGAAATATACTTGCATGCATTAAAATCATAAAGGAGCCAAAACATCTGGAAGTTTTAGAAGAAAAGCAAAATAGTTATGGGAGGAAAGTCCAGATTAAAAAATGCAGATGTTTAATTGGGCTGTCAGTTATGTTACGAGGAAATAAGGGCAGGAATAACCAGAAGCCACTGGTGGAAAATTAAAATAGTTTCGTGAACCCTTGCCAAGCTAAAAGCAATGAAATCAGTAACATAATATGGACAGGGGCATTCTCAACTGAGATCTGAAAATGTTACCATGTGCAATTTTATAAATTAGCCATTTCCAAAAAAATCTTTTTCATTAAAGCACAATAAAAAGTTTTTCAGCCTCTCCTCTCTCTCTCTTCGGTCATTAACATCGGGCAGTTATTCGGAGTTTGGCTTTCATCAATGACAAGCTCTCCCCGCACCTTCCTCACCCGGTTTCTAAGACCCTCTAATACTGCTGAGTGGCCAGAAATTACAGATGCAAGGAAAGCTGACAAATGCCTGCCAGGCCCCTCCCCCATTGCCTCGATAGTCAAAGCCCCCACCAGAACATGCCTGAGAGCAGCGCACCGAGAGACAAAGGCACAAAGATTCCATTTTCTCAGGGAAAATAGATTTCATGTGTAAAACACTAGTGAGAAAAAATTGAAAGCTGACACATATGTGCAATTTTAGAGAGGCAGGACTGAATATTTCAAGAAGATTGAAATTGCATTTGATTGCATCAAAGCCTAACAAATGTTGTTTAACCTAAAAGTCTTTTCAGTCTGTAAAAAGACATTCAGTGGCAAGATATTTTATTTTATTTTTTTTTAAGCACATGGTTAAAAAGAAAAAAGAATCTTGAGCTCAGTGGAGGGATGTTGATTACATACTACTGTTGCATAAAGAATTAACACTGGCTCACATCATAGGGTCTACAAAATAAAGGGGGAAAGTTAAGAAAAAAAAACAACCAACCCTATTGAATCAAAGGGTTCAGAAAGATAATATTAAATCCTTATGAGTATGTTTCCTATAAAAAGAATCCCCTCCCCGCAGCCCCAGGGCATCGTTACTGGAGAGGCAGCGAGTGGTTTATTAGAGATTCAAACCTTGGCATCTGAGCCTTGCCAAGCATGCAAGTTTTAGCTTGTGAGCTCAGGGCCCTTGGCTTGCACAGTCCCTTCTGGCATCTAACAGTGAGGGCCGTCTGGTTGGTCTCCACACGCCAGGCACTGTGTGGGTGCAAAGGCTCAGACTAGAGACAAAGGAAGATCATCATTTGCTATGGAAGGTCATGCTTCATGCTTTTCTTCCTACCTAAATTCTTATATGCCAGCAAAACATTTAGGGACGATAGGAGAAATATGCGAAAAAAGAAGACAGAACAAAATGAATCAGGGAATTAATCTATAACTTAGCTTCAAGTGATATAAATAAATATACAGAGAGAAAGAGGGCGAAAGAAAGAAGGAGAGAGAGAGAGAGAGTTAGAAATTTTGACTTAAAGTGATCTTTCCATTGAAGGGAAGGAAGAAGCTTCCCCCCCCCCCCCCCGCCTTCTTAGATTTTTAACTTTGGTGGGTGGTTTTTTTGGTTTGTTTTTTTGTTTTTTAATTTTTAATTTTAAGTATTTATTTGACAGAGACAGACACAGCGAGAGAAGGAACACAAGCAGGGGGAGTGGGAAAGGGAGAGGCAGGCTTCCTGCTGAGCAAGGAGCCTGATACAGGGCTCTATCCCAGGGCCCTGGGATCATGACCTGAGCCGAGGGCAGATGCTGCACGATGGAGCCACCCAGGAACCCCATTTGGTGGGTGTTTGTGTTTCTTGAACTTCATATTCCCTGCAAAGCTAATTCAGTTGTATATGAAAAGAAACCGTGAGGTCACTTTTATTTATTTAAAAAAAATTAGTTAAGAATAATTAACATACAATAACCTATTAGTTTCAGGTGTACATCATAGTGGTTTGATATTTGTATGCATTATGAAATGATCCTCACAATAAGTTTAGTTACCATCTGTCACCACAGAAGATCATTACAATATTATTGTCTATGTTCCTTATGCTGTACATCACATCCCCATGACTTATTTATTTTGTAACTGTAAATTTGTATCTCTTAATCCCAGTCACCTATTTTGCGAACCTCCTAAACCCTCCTTACTCTGCTAACCAACAGCTTATTTCCTGTATTAATGAGTCTATTTCTGTTTTACTTTGTTTTGTTTTGTTTTTTAGATTCCACATGTAAGTGAAATCATACAGTATTTGTCTTTTTCTGTCTGACTTATTTCACCTAGCATAATATCCTGAAGGTCCATCCATGTTGTCTCAAGTGCAAGATTTCATTTGTGTTCATGGCCAAGTAATATTTCTTTGTCGATCTATCGCCCATCTTTATCTGTTCATCTGTGGATGGGCACAGACTGCTTCCATATCTTGACTATTGTAAATAATGTTGTGATGAACAAAGGGGTACATCTCTTCGAATTGGCGCTTTTATTTCCGTCAATACTTACCCAGGAAGGAATTGCTGGATCATATATAATTCTGTTTTCCATTTTTTGAGGCATCTTCATTGGCTCCACCAATTGACATTCTCACCGGTGTGGATTTCCTTTACTCCACTCCTTGTCAATACTTGCTATCTGTTTCTTCTTCATGATAGCCATACGGACAGGTGTGAGATGGTATCTCATTGTGGTTTTGATTTGCATTTCCCTGATAATTAGTGATGGTGAGCATTTTGCGCATTTTTTTTTTCATGTTTTTTCATTTTGTGCATCTGTATGTCTTCTTTGGAAAAATGTCTATTCAGGTCCTCTGGCCCTTTTAAAATCAAGTTGTAGAGGTTTTTTTTTTTTAATATTAAATTGTACACATTCTTTATAATTTTGATATTAACCTTTTATCAGATGTATGTTTTTCTCCCATTCGGTAGGTTGCCTTTTTTTTTTTATGTTTTCCTTAGATTTGCAAAAAACCATTTTAGTTTGATGTAATCTCATCTGTTTACTTTAGCTTTTGTTACCCTTTCCTGAGGAGACTACCCCCTCTCAAATATTTCTGTAGACCAAAGAGCTCACTGACTATGTTTTCTTCTTTCTCAAATTGAGCCTGCTTACATTCTCTCCGAATCCTTTGAATAGGATGCTGTTCTTAATAGATGGGTTCAATATTTGGAGAATATTTGAAACAGGCTTAATATATGTTGAAATGTGTTGGACAATTAACAGGTTAAACTGTAATTAATAGTAGCTGTCAGGGGTTAGAGTCCAAGAAAATGCACTGGGGAATATTTTAATTAAAAAAATTACAATAAAATTTTTAAAAATTGAGAATACATTCTGTATTGTGCCACTCCCTTTCAAGTTCCTGCAGTTCTTAAATTCCTTTAGTCAATAGGAATATCAGAGAGAGAAAGAAAAGAAACTAACAAAGTACTTCATAACCGTATAAGAGATGACTGAGAGGAAAAACGAGAATCTTTTAGGTAATCTTTTACTCATAGGTAAATCCTATGACCACTCAAATGTTTTACACAAACTCTATTTCCACAACAATATTCATGTCAGGAAACATTCTAGCTGTCCCTCCCAATCTAATGAAAATATTATACAGCATTTTGAACAAGATAGTCATGCCATTAATTAATAAAACTACTATTTCAATTAGGTTATTAAAAATAACCTAAATGGGGTGCCTGGGTGGCTCATTGGGTTAAAGGCCTCTGCCTTCGGCTCAGGTCATGGTCTCAGGGTCCTGGGATCGAGCCCTGCATCGGGCTCTCTGCTCAACAGGGAGCCTGCTTCCCTGTCTCTCTCTGCCTCTTTGCCTACTTTTGATCTCTGTATGTCAAGTGAATAAATAAAAAATTTAAAAAATAATAATAACCCAAATGTTCAAAGCCTTCATCTATTTGCTATCAAAAGGGAGTGTTCCACATATCTGAGAGTTGGGAGCACAATTACACATATTTAGCCACTGTAAGTTTAGTGAGTCTCAGAGCCTGTTTTCCTTAATATAATATGAGGAATTTTGTCAATCATAGGAAATTTGAGGGAAGGGGATTAATCCACAAAGGCAATGTTGGCTCCCAAAATGCTAACATACATGTGTGCACAGTGGGAAGAGAGTGTAAAACTTCTGTTGTGTTTTAAAAGTTTAAAGTTTAGTATGAAGATCAACCCCAAGTCATTAATGGAGAAAGGAAGTCTCTGGTGAATTCAGTAAAATAAATCAAGCAAAAGCTACGTAATCACTACACCACGGACTGGTTCACTGATGTACTTGTACACATTTTAGAATGTTTCTGTAACTTTGAATCTGATGCTCTGTGATCTCAAATTTCCTCAAGTATATGTGACATATTGACATTAACTTTCTCCCCCGTTAGTCATGTGTCTGCTAAGCCAGTGTGCACAGAGTAGCAGAGTGAGCCCAAGTGAATCAAGGTCATGTCCCAAAGTCCACCCAGAAAATAAATTCCCTTAAGCCCCGCCCCTCACTGCCAAGTCTTCTGCCTTGGCCTCAGAGGACTTGAACAGCAGTGGGGAATGTGTGAGGTTTTCTGTGCACTTCCTAGTGTGCGAGCCAACAGGGTCGTTCATGCCTCTTCAGTCATACTTCCTCGGCAGCCCCTAGGGCATCACCTCAGGTGCTGAAGCACAGAGAAGAAATTTATGAGAAGAAAGCTTATTGTTATATGGACGATATTGAGGAAAATACTGATAATCTTTTAAAATATATGTATCCTCGAAGAGAGAACATGTATGTCTGACCTAAGAAGATCAACAAACTTACACAGTCTAAAAAGTGTTTCTTACAATAATTTTTTAACCAAATACCAAGATTCCCTAATTTAAGGGTAAAAAAGAAAATAATACTGTGCTTGTCTGCATTTAACCTAATTGAAAGGGAGAAAACCACATCGATTAGTCACATTCAGTATTTTCTTTTTCGAAAATTCAACTGCTGTCATAGACTAGGATAATGATACAGAGATAACGTTGTGTTATTTAGATAAATGAGTCTCTATAGAGAAATTAAGATGATGAAAAACAAAGCAAATATATTTAATATGTCTGTAATAAAATCTATTTATCTATCAACTGTAGTAATGGTAGGTAGTATTTTAAAACCTTTTTAAACACGGGAAATACGTCCAAAGGAAGATGAATCCTTATAACTAATTAACATTGCAAAGTTAGCCAAAGCTATCTGTTTTATCTTTTCAGGGGTTTCTGGTTGTTACTTGACAAGACATTTTATGGTGGGGAAACCCAGACAATGTTTTCTAGGGCCAAATTTGTAGCCCTAGAAAAGGAAAAAATTAGGACACGAGATGTGGCAGATCTCTACAGAGTGTTGGATTGGAAAACATCCCTGTAAGAGGACAAAAATCAGTTGTAGCTAATTTGCTTAGCATGGCCTCAGTTTCATTTAATATCTTTTTGTTTCGTGTAGGGATCTTGGCAAAATTTGCAACGAATCCATAAAGGAAACTGAAAGCAGTTTGATCTTCATCTTCAGTGACAGTCCCACAAAAGTTGAAGAAATATGTTCTGTCTCCAAAGAAGAGTACAGTTGTGCCCTAAAATTAAAACATGATTAAGGTATGACATTTCTTTTAATTCAGTTGCAATGCTTTGTTCTTTCCATTACAGATGATTTCTTCTTTTTTCCCCTCAGTCTCTCTCTTCCTTTTCTTCCTCTCATTAGCAGATTGTCTTTTATAATTGATGTTGTTTACTGTCCTTTCATCAAATATATGCCACATCACTTAGGCCAGCCATCCGACAGGGCACCTAAATACACATTAGAAGGTACTGGGAGCCATGAGTCGCTTTGACCGCCTCATCAGGGAAGTTATAATAAGCATCTTGATGTCACTGAGTGCAATGCCATATTCAAATAATAGCCTTCATCTTTACCCTCTTTAAATATAAAAGTAAACCTTGAAGTCTTTGAAGGACCTAACCAAACAACACACAAATGAAAATAGACCAGTGAGCCTTTGGGGGGAAAATCCTTATGTAAAATCTGTAAAGAATCTTAGCAGTTTTTCAAGAAAGACCTCTAGGTAAATGATGGCTGTGAAGGAGACACATGTTCATCTCAATTTTATGAGGAGTATTATTGTGGGTCCTCTATGCCAGTTTTGTTCCCAGCAGGATTTTTCTTTTCTCATCAAGTTTCAGGGCTATCTACTGTTCTCCATGTGTAAAGCGTATTTAGTGGTCCCACAAAGCTGCACTAATTTAAAAAAAAAAACAACACACACACACACACACACCCCAACAACAACAACAATAAAAAACAACCAAAAAACTTTGTCAAGTGGTCAGACAGACTGGAACTAGAGGATTATAGGTAAGAGGGATAAAATGAAGGGTTGGAAGCTATAATTTCTATTTCTGTGGTGGCAACCGCATCAGCTGTTGGAGTCAGGCAGTTTAAAGAATATGGCTACTTAAGCATAGAGTCTGGGAAGAAGACACTTCAAAATATAACAGTAAGTCAGGCCTCTCGTCGTAAAGATACACTAAATGAGGGGCATCCCTTGCTGGGTCCATTTCCTGCTTGTCCCAGCGTCCCTCTTTCTCACACAAATGTCTTCCACTTCCATTTGATTCCATCCTTGTCTTTGACAAAGCCATCTATTACTTTATATATATACATACATACATATATCTATGTGGGGCGCCTGGGTGGCTCAGTGGGTTAAAGCCTCTGCCTTTGGCTCAGGTCATGATCTCAGCGTCCTGGGATCGAGCCCCACATCATCGGATCCTCTGCTCAGCAGGGAGCCTTCTTCCCTTCTCTGTCTCTCTGCCTGCCTCTCTGCCTACTTGTGATCTCTGTCTGTCAAATACATAAATAAAACCTTTTAAAAAAATAAATAAAAATAAAAGGAGACACTGCATCTCAAAGGGCTTCTCATTTGGCCGAGAATAGTTTGTTCTTGAACAAGATCTGTCGATTTTCAGAAATAGCCCCTCCCTGGAAATGGTTTTAAAGAACGTGTATGTACATATGGGTGTCAGGCAGTCAAATTTATAGATGGAGTAATTTGAAGAATGAATTATTATAGTGACAGGATTGCTTATAAAACGATGAGAAATATAGATGTCTGTCTAGCCTACATAATATTCACTACAATCTTGGGAATTTCATTCCATAATTTGGCCTTATATTTTTATTGGAATTAACAGAATCAGAGGGTTGGTAGAAAGCACAGAAATTTTATAATACAGCTCTCATACTGAAATGAAGAAAATGAAGCCCAGAAAATAGTCTGATCCAAGTCGTTCTGCTTGTCTATAAATGCTGTTGGTTTAATTTTAGTTTTGCATATATTTAGGCAAAGAAAATATTTTCCCAGAAACTAGTTACAAATGTTTGAAAAGAGATATAATCATTAAAATATGTATGTAGTAAAATATAACTATTATTCAATAGTGGATAATATATATTGAAGTTGCCTGAGGATTTTATTCATCTAGGAAAACTTGTTAACATATCTTCTCATCTCTATATATGTATAAAATGTAAAACAGCTCAAATTATCTATATAAATGCACTTTATTTTTGTATACAAGTACAACCCACTTTTGACTTTTTTGTGTTATGATTATATATTACTCACAGTTCTGTAGTTTTAATCAGAACAAAAAGGATTGCCCAGAAGAAACGAAGGTAAGTTATTTCCTAAGTTGGGTTGGAAGTTCAGAAATTCTTTTTAGATTACCAACATTGTGTTCTTTAAAAAAATAAGACAAACTCTTATTTTTTCATTTATGAGTATTTCCATAAGAACTGACAGAAATGGGGGTAGGGAGGAAATCCACAGTAGGTACACAGCTAGACCCTATCATTAGAGGCAATTGGGTGGCATCATATAGGAGATATAGTTTGCTCTTGAAGATGGAATAGGTTTAACGTTAAAAAACAAACAAACAAACAAACAAAAAAACCCACAAGATATTATACATATCAAAAAATATGTTTATAAAACAAAGCTTTTACATTTTTCATTATAACCCCTAAGCTGGCTTTCTAGTTTTTCTAGGATATGAAGGCATTCAAAAAAAAAATCTCACAAAACAAACTGAGGGTTGCTGGGGGGAGGGGGTTTGGGAGAAGGGGGTGGGATTATGGACATTGGGGAGGGTATGTGTTTTGGTGAGTGCTGTGAAGTGTGTAAACCTGGTGATTCACAGACCTGTACCCCTGGGGATAAAAATATATGTTTATAAAAAATAAAAAATTATATTAAAAAAAAAAGAAAGAAAGAAAAGAAAGAAAGAAAGAAGAAAAAGAAAGAAATATTTACTCAGATTAGTGTTGGGAACATCACATAGAAATATTTGTGGTGATGTTACTGGAAATGAGTATTTTTGTAAAGTAAACAAGTAGAATGGCTGAGCTTTAAAAAGCTTGCCACATTGCCTTAAGGTTAAAAATGCCAGTCTAGATGTATCTAAGAAATTGTAATTTGTTTAACTTTTTAGTTCTAAGCATTTTCTGATGCAAATATTTAAAAGATGGCTATGTCTTCCATTAAAAATGAACATTTTGATGAAGTAGTAATACTTAGGTTGTTTTCACTTTCCATAATTAAATGCTACTTGCTACTTATTCAGGGCATACATTTCAGTCCCAAATCATTGAGGACACATCTAAGTAATATAATGTTTTTTGTTTTTTTTTTTTTTAATTAAACAACAATTTTGTGACAGTTTTCAGGTTTAATTTCAATTTGTGTTTTAGGGACTTCAAATTTAGTTAAATAGCATCAAGATGTTAATTGTCTCTATGATCATTATAATTTAAATAACAATATGTAAAATACAGAACATGATAATACAATGAATGCAGACTTATGGAAAAATTGCATTCCTTCATCCAAAAAGTGGGGGAAATCAGGGCAAATGAGGATGAACATGATTATTTTTCCTGGTACTTTTATAGACTGATCTATGAAAGTTGGGTTTGATATACCTTGTCTTAATGGTATATGAAGCAACCTATGGCTGACATCAGAGAGTAGGTGTGTGGTATGTATATTCTTAATAAAGATATCTATGATCCAACATTGCAGAGATAATTAGGCTTCACATAGAACTACCTCTTCTAGAATCTTCTTCAGGGACAAGGAAATGCAGCTATGTATTACCTGCCCCTTCTACAGGTAGTGCCAAAGGATCTAACTCAATGAAAATTCAAATCAAAATGCACAAAAAATACAGGATTGCCAACCTGCTGTTTGTATTGCCAGATAAATTATATATGCACAACAATATTTTCCCATTGTTAATTTTTATGTTGCACAATTATACTGAATTTTGAGTGGCATCTTTAACAAAAGAAACCTAGAAACATCCCTTGGTAACAAAGGAAAAAGTCATTACGTATGCTTGAGAAAACATTTTCAGAGTTATTGTGGGGATTGCTGAAAGACACATTGAAAGATGTTTATGGCTCAAGAATATATTTCACTTAAAAAGTGGGCTGTGCTTTTGTATTTTATCAACTTCATAATCATAAAGGAAACTTAGAAGGAGAAGAAATGTAAGTGAAAATCTTGTGAGGAACAGTAATTATACAGTTAGCAAAGTGACTGCTTATTTTTTCAAGATGAAGTTTCATTTTAAGGAAATAACATTTTTGGGAAAAGAAGTTGATTAACAAAACTGAGCATTCACGCAAGGCAGTGTGCCACATAACTCAAAACGCCAGTGCAAAAACGTCAGCTGGTAGAGGGGATTCAATGCTGGTCTATCATAATTAGGCATATTTTCCCCACTGAGAAGAAGAGCTCTCTTCAAATCTTGAGCGCTAGTGTGGATATGGACATTTGGAATTTGAGAAAAGGGAATTTGATTCATATTCTATGGTTCTATGGCCATGATGGAAGGCTTTGATTTCTCCAGTGGGTATCATGGAAATCACAATAACTATGACCAACTTGTGTTGACTAAATAGGACTTAATTTTTCTCTGGGCCAGGGTTCCTCAACAGAGACACTATTGATATTTTGGACGAGATAATTCTTTGGCATAAGAGATTGTATATTGTAGCACTGTGATTTATAACACTTTTAGTCAGTATCCTTGGCCTCTACTCACCACATGTCAGTAGCATTCCTCTCTCACCACATTGATATTATCAGACATTGCCTTTGGTTGAGAGCCACATGTCTAGACATTTTTCATTTCTTCTCTTATCTCAATGGAAAATGAGTTATGTTGATTTTTTGCATTATCTTTAATAGACATTTTCTATAAAGTACTTTTATGTACTAAGTGAAGAAATGGTTTATAATGTTTATGTCTCTGCAGGTTACAAAAAATAGGAATCTCAATGGTGTATCCATTACTTGAAACATTAAATATTGGATTAAAAATACACAGATTATAAGGGATACTGAATGTGAACTCACACTTTGTGCCATACCTGAAAACTTGCACTGTAAGCCAAGTAAATTAATGCAGGTATGCTTGTGATTGGACATGAAAAATTTCTTCTTGTGTATTATAGTTAACTATAGCAATACATTTTCAGAGGTAACTTTCTGCAGCAGAGAACAAATTAAGACCCTACCAGATACTTTTTCATGGAGTCCTGATTATAGCAGGACAGTGGCCCTCATTGCGCTATCCATCTACTAAAGCACAATTTCCCTGGAACGGCTCACCAAATACTGAAAACAAAAGCAAAACATCTGCAGAGAACTTGGGAAATCATCATCAAAATGGGCTGATAGCCATGTATTTAAAATGTGGATTATCAACTATTTTTTTTAACTAACAACAATGAGATGGTAGAGAATTATTAACTTGATACGTTTTGGGGACTTGAGGGGTTTTTCGGTGGAAATCTACTGATAGGAAAGGAAAAAAAAAAAGCTACGTGGAAGTCTCAGAAGCAAGCCATCAAAAGAGAAATATGCAGGAAATAAGGAACCCCAAGTTTTTAGAGCATAGGGGAAAAAATGTGTTGGTAGTATTGATCCACTGGTCTTCTAAAAACTGTGAAAGTCATTAAGCCAATACGTCTTAGCTTGGTTTAGCTTTAACGCCCCCCCCCCAAAAAAACCCTATATGAATGATTTCAATGTATTAAATGATGTTTTATTTAGCTTTTGTATACAATTATAAGTGTATGTGGCTTCCCCAGTGAGTACCTGGAAAACTGAGCCAATTTGCCTTTCCTTCTTTTTTTTTTTTTAATTTTTTTTTAAAGATTTTATTCATTTATTTGACAGAGATCACAAGTAGGCAGAGAGGCAGGCAGAGAGAGAGGAGAAAGCAGATTCCCTGCTGAACAGAGAGCCAGATGGATGCGGAGCTTGACCCCAGGACTCTGGGATCATGACCTGAGCCAAAGGCAGAGGCTTTAACCCATTGAGCCACCCAAGCACCCCTGCCTTTCCTTCTTGATGGCATTCATGTACTATCTCCAAGCTTTTTAAGATTGCCTACTTAAAAACCCTCTACTAATGATATGGAGGCATTAAAATTTAAATACAACTAATATTTATTTTTTATTATATTTTTCAGACTTGAGATTTATAAAAAGTCTCTGGATCCATGAAAGATAAAATAACAGGTTTGCCTTTTACAGACCTCGAGTCCTACACTAAGAATAGATACAGGCTGAGTTCCTTTCTAGCATGAATTCGATTATCACTGAACATATAGCCATGAATCTATAATGCCAAGAGTTAGACATAACACTTGGAAGGCTTATAGCTCCAACTTGTAGTAATGAAATTATAAGATAGAGTTATGCTTATAGCTTTTTCTTTCTTTAAAAGAACTCAGTAACGGTACTTTTTTTTTTTTTTAATCTGCAGTGAAGTCTTTCCCTGGTAACACATAAACAGAAAAGTGAATATGAGGACTTATCATTGTTACTGAATTTTAAAAGTAATAAAACATTTTTATAGAAGATACGTAGGAAATTGAAAATATAATTTCCTTTGCCAATGCATTATGTCACTATTTCTTGCAACTTAATTACTAAAGGATGATTTTAATAATCACACATTTTCTAGGGCAAAATTTCCCAAGCTTTTGCAAATCAGAATTACTCTGAAGACGTGTTAAAATATAGATTGCTGGGTTTCAAGCCCAGCAATAGGCAGGGCCCGAGAACTGCATTTCTTGCAAGTGCTCAGGTAATCCAGGCTCAAAAAGGCCCATGGCTTTAGACACATACTTATTTCTGATCTAGCTTCTTACTGTGCTTAGTAACTTTCTCTTTATTGAAAATGGGAAGGCCCACTTAAATGTAAATATGTTAAAAGAGTTGTATATATTTCAGTTTACTCATCAGTAGTAGACCAAATCAGATTTGTCACTGAGAGGAATGACTTATAACAGTGGATGTTTTTAATAAAAGGTTCTCCACACAGCATTGAAAGACAGGAAACCCTAAAGGGAAAAAGAAAACTGATAAAACTACACTCAAACAGGGCTTTAAATTAGCTAAAAAGTTTTTTTTTTTTTTAATCCTGCCTGCTTAGAAAGTAAAAGTACACTTTCTCACACTTAGCAAACGCTTAGTTATCAATATTTTGTTCATATTTTTCCTTAGTCATCCTTTTTCCACTTGCCAGAAAAGAATTAATCATTCTCACCATTCAGCGTCCCCCCCAACCACAGTATACAATTGTTCTTGCCCTTACATATTATACAGCTTAAAAATGTACAGCGCGACCCTACTAATTCAGTACTTTTATTTAAACTTTGGCAAGGTCCCATTAAATTTAAGATGTCATTACACTACAGGACATTAACTATACTGAATAAATTACTCAGGATTCTAAACAATCGTTTCAAAGGCCTGTTACCTACAGTTGTACAGGCTGTGCACTGCACAACTTCTGGAGGCACCTTTGATCTAGATGATGATGTGAATGGTACTCTCTGGAATTGTGTGATCAGGTGTTCTTAGTCAGAAACAATAGGCCATGTTTAATAAGACAGACATAAAGTTCTTGTTTTAACTCCAAAATTCTTGGAGAATTGCAGAAGAATTGCACATGTGATTGTGTCTGATTTAGTTGACTGCTGTTAGCTCAATATGGGTCAATAATAATCCACACCTTTCCACAAAAACCGTGAAAAGCTTAGTGTTTCAGTGAATTGGGTTTCTGGTGTGAGGGAAATGAGAAGTCTCTTAGCTTCGTAGCTGGTAGAATGAATCCAGAGCTGACCATTTCTCAGATACTATTTTCAATCCTGCCTTGTTTGGAGGTAAACCAAGGTACCAACTGCGAATGTTCATTTACAAACAGCACTTAAACAGATGTTCCACACTCAGCATAATAACTGAGAACCTTAGAAAAGAAAGAAATTGTTGAATTTTTTTCAGTTAACCTCATTGACCTGTGAACAAATACATACCGGTTTTGCCAGTGAGGTATGCCAAAATAGCACCTTGATTCTGGCTTTGGAATGGCTTTATGGACTTTTTGATAACTTCTAGCCTTCGACAACACAGCAGGGGAAGCTGAGAAGGGAGTTATTTTTAGCTGAATACTGGAAAATCATCATCCAGTTTCCTCTGCTCAGTCACTAATAACCACAGACAGCCTTAAAAAGAGTTGTTGATTAATCTGTGTTTAAACATTTTATTTTTTTCTTAATGCTGGGATTCAGAAACACTTACAGTTAAACCTTGCCGTCTGCTTCTTCTTAGAAGACCAACTTCTGCTGATAATACCTATGAACACTTTATCGATGCTTTATAAAACTAGCAGTATAAGGCTTTGAGAGTGTCCACTTTTTGTTTCCCACCCATTTTAACAATCCTAGCCCATCCTCTTCCGCAGAAGCAAATGTACAAATGTGGAGACACTTCTGCATGAAGACCGAGTTCATAATGTGCATCCAAAGCACTGACATTGATGCCGTATCCATGGTTTTCAAAGGGGAGGGTAATCTGTGATAACAAAATTGTATCCCTTCCTTCCTGCAATTACCTCACTATCCTCACAGCCTTGACATCTGGAAACCCACAGCTACAGTAGCAGCTGCGATTCCTGTTGTACAACAGGAAGTTGACTACACATTCCAAAGCGCCCTCATTGTTTTGATATTTTTCTGGCTGCTTAAGAAGCTTGGATATTGGAGCACACTATTGTGTCCCAATCGCAGTTTGGAACCGTACACCAAAGAGTATCTTGTCACAGTCTGAACCACTTCTACATATGGAAGCTTGACTTTTTCTTCATGACTGATGACTGTTCATTGTGGTCATGGTCCAGAGTTAACCATGTTTGACATTGCACACTTTATTAGAGAATTAACTGATTGTACTCATAATTGCACTCTTTTCCAGAGTTTATTTGATGGTTTCACCTCCGCCATAATTTTCTCAAGTAATCAGCATGGAAGGAGTCTTCTGCAAAGATGTGCTTCTATCTAAATACTTGGAAGAGAATTGATTGTTTGAAGTTACAAATTGATTCTCATAGTATTGTGGGAAGCACTATGCCTTGCATTTGCTCACAGAGGGTCTCACTTAACAGAGATTTTCAGATCCTTATCAGTCTGCTAGAAATCAAGAGATTTCCAAAAGGAGTGCAGAATTACTAGTATTGGGCAAACACAATTGTATTTTATCTTCACTAAATGTCTGAAACTGTTTTGTGTTTTTGAGCCAGTAAAATTATAATGTTGTTTATTCAGAATTCCTTTATTCCTTAGAAAGAATCAAAAGAAATAAGTATTGTGTTGTTTTACTGTTAATTTATCTTTAAAGTGGCTACAAAGAATAGCTATCTTCATTATAAGAGCATTTGTGCTTTTTTTTGACTCATCAAATTAAGAATGAAATAGATTTTAGTAACACCCTACAATTGCCTTATTAATCAAAATTATTACCAATGATCTCCTTGAAGCTAAACTGGTTTGCTGTGGAACAGGCTGAGGATTGCTGTTCAAATTCAGAGCATAACTCTGCAAAAACATACTGACATAAGATTTTTATTTATTTAATTTACAAATTTTACTAAGGTTTTCCTCTTTCCTATATTTCCCCCCAAACGTAACAATATCCCCCATTGTATATTTTTATTTGCCTTAATCTCCAATTTAATTTAATTTTTCTTTTTGCTCAATTACTTCTTCTGGAAGTTTATACTCATAAGTGATGAAATCTCAATCTCTCTCTCTTTCATAATTAAATAGTTGATTTAAAATAATTTTTCATGTCCTCTATTCTAGTGACTATAATCTCTGGTATTGCCTTCTGGTTAGAAATATTTTTACACTGGGTTTATAATAAATTTCCTGTAATACTGATTCCGTGTATGCTTAAGCATTTTGTCAGTTTTATACAAATATTCCTCTGATAAGCAGAAGTTATTGTGTCTTCTCCTAGTATTTTAATACTCCAGTGTATACTGAGTGTTTAAATAACCATAAAAGCAATATTTGTTTGCATAGTTATTGGCTTGTTTACCATCAGTGCTCCAGAAAATCTTGCTAGGCAATCTGCTTGGGGCTGATACTTATATAACCATTAGCAATTACGGATTCCAGAAAGTTGTTGGCGTGATTTTTTTTTTTTTTAAATCTCAAAATCAGATACAAAATATACAGTGTATTCCTCGGGTAGTTTTTTGTTGCTATTCATGCTCTAGCCTTTACTTGTTATCTTAACTGTAATTCACTTTTCCTCAAAGTGCACTGAGTAATAGGAAATTCTATATCAAACTTGGGTTCTTCCTAGACATTCACAGACAGATGCATTATTTTCAAAATTAGCAAAGCAGAATTATTTTTATATGATGGTGCTTTTACACATCATTTATGTTTTGCAGGGGTATGGGTAATGTGCCAGTGATGTGCTTTTCATTGTCGAGGAATCCATCTACTACACAAAAGAGGCACGGGTACACCATCCAGCAGGTGGGGACTTCTGTCATCTACCATATGTATTGAGCTCTGGGGGAGATAAAGAAGAATGTGTCCTATGGGACACTGCCTTCAGGGTGGTTACACTCTAGAGTCTGTACTAATAATATGCCACCAATGGGCAACAACAAAAGCTAGGCAAAGACTTTTTAACAGTAACCTCTCCATTCGTCCCCACACTGGGACAGGAAACAAAAGAAGCCTCCGTGGCTCCTGAATACAAACCACTCTCTGAAATAGTTAGAAGAACAGCATTAATGAAGAGTTCAGGTACAAGCTTTGGTTGTGATTTTGTTTGCTTATGGATGGGTGTTTTGTAGAAAAGCCTGATGCATTTAAATTGTCCTTTGAGCATGACCTGCACCAGAAATAGTGCTGAATAAGCTTTTTTTCTTTTTCTCTCGTTTTTTAAATGACTTAATTTTCAAAACTGTCAGAAAGTTGACTTTTAGAATTGTGTTATGTCATTATAGAACCCAATTATCAAGGAAGAAAAAATAAATACTATTTGTGCATATGACATTTCACTTTTAAACTATTTCCAACCTGACTTTAGTAGTTTATTATCAAAATTTTAGCAGATAGTAGGATTTGACAGAATAAAAATATGATTTTTGGCCTTTAAGTATACTACTTCAGTCATCCCCAAAATTTCACCTTGAAAAGAAACTGGAAATAGTTCTTATGTGTGAGAACAGAGAAAAGAAGCAAATGATATTTATATAATATTAGATTCAATCTTGGCAAAAATATTCTTAACTTGGGATCTGTTTTTTTTTAAATTACCTCTCATTTTTTAAAATTAAAAGAATCAAAATGTGAATACTTAAGGCCTAAGGTTTAATGGATTCTGGAAACTATCACTGGCATCCTGCAGTCTAAAAACAATATTTGTTTTTTACATGAATTTATAATGAGCTATCAGGACTATGTGCAAATCACAATGAGTAATTCTTACTGTCGGATTTTCTAAAGAACAAGACATAATGAATCCATTATGAACATCTCCCAGATTATGTTCCCCTTAAAATGTAACATATATACGTAGAATTTAAAGCTAAAAAATTGTTCATTATCACAGGTTTTCAATAATTAAGAGACTTGCTCAGGAGAGAATTCACTGTGAATTCACTGATTTTGCAAATGATTTTATTACATAAATTTTATTACAAATTACTAGCTCGTGAGGTTTCTCACAGAGGTCAAACATATGTTTATGTTCTGCTAAGTCTTAAAAGCAAAATATGTCCTTATTCTTTAAGAAACGTGTACAAAAGAAGAGAAGAAAACAACAGTGTTCTTAATTCCTAAAATACAAATGCCAGTAAACACATCAAGACATTTGGAATTAGAGTCTAGTCACTTTAAACCCAGATGTGTGTATTTTGAGCACATTTTTTTTGAGCACTACATAGTCATAAAGTAACCTAAAATAACAATGAAAGAAAACTAAGCTCTGCTGATAAAATACACTTTACTTTTTATGTGGCGTTAACAAAATGACTTAGATGGAAAATGAAATCTGTCTTAGCTTAAGACAGAAGCACAAAGACATTTCCCTTCTGGACAACAGACTTTGGCATTGAAAGATCAAAGGAACAATTTTATCTGCATTGTGACTACAGACCAAAAAATTTTACAGTATTCCTGTCTCCATGCTAGAGCTTATGTGTCTTTAATGGCATTTAAATTATAGCCCTACTGCATTCAAGTAGTCAAAACACCACGTCATCTGATGAGACACCATATTATAATCTGTCAGTATGTCTCATTTAAAAATTCTCCTATACTGTACTTGCCCTCATTTTTCTCTTTTGCTGGAAAAATGGAGCAAATTGTTTTTTAAACTGGGTTTATGAGTTGACCTAATCAAGCTAGACAAAAGACATACTTTGGTTTATACTATTTTAACTTAATTAATTTAAACCAATTTGTGGATTTTTTTCCCCTTGTTATTGTGATAACCCCTCTCCACATTTTTTTGCTTGTTTGTTTTTAGGGTTTTAATCTTTCTTAGATATGAAATGATACATGGTTTATTATAGACAAATATGAAGTGAAAATCAAGAATGTGTGTCCATTAAAGAATAATAGCTAAAATATTTTGTTCTTAAAGCAAAGTATTTTATGTTAAGATTATTATATATAAACGGAAGGAGCTGTTCTCTGCATTTTTGTGTATCACACAAATATAAATGGTGTTTCAAATGTTAATGGAGAAACAAGTTTTGAATGTGTTCCTTTAACGTAATGTTTATTGTAGTGATTTACCAATCAAAACTTTCTGAAAATGAGTATTTCACTTAGAATGGCCTTGCAGATGGGAAAATAAGGTGTTTCATTTTTTACAGAAACAGTTCTTTTCTCAAAAATATAAAAATTTGGGGATGCCTAGGTGGCTCAGTCAATTAAGCAGCTGCCTTCAGCTCAGGTCATGATCCCAGAGTTCTGGGATCGAGCCCCACACTGAGCCCCTGCTCAGCAGAGTCTGCTTCTCTCTCTCCCTCTGCCTGCCTCTCTGCCAGCTTGTGTGTGCGCTCTTTCCCTCTGTCAAATAAATAAATAAAATCTTTAAAATATATCTATGCATATATATTTTTTAAGAACTTCATTAAAAAAATCAGCAAGAATATGTAATCAATTATATTATACCTTAACACTATCCAGTATTATCTATATTTATAAATGGTTATAACAGATATTTTAAAAAGCAATATTTATTTTCTCTAAAAGTGTATTAGATTAGTAACTGACAGATAACTTTGTTTCCATGTTTCAAAAATATATCATGAGAATTTCATGAACTTTCAACTAGACTTACCTAAGTTTTTAAAATAATATTTTTAGGGGCGCCTGGGTGACTCAGTGGGTTAAAGCTTCTGCCTTAGGCTCAGGTCATGATCCCAGGGTCCTGGGATCAAGCCCTGCATCAGCCTGCTTCCCCCTCTCTCTCTCTGCCTGCCTCTCTGACTACTTATAATCTCTGTCTGTCAAATAAATAAATAAAATCTTAAAAAAATAAAAATAAAATAAAATAATATTTTTAAATCAAATTAAGTTTGAGATACAAGATGCTTGTTGCCATAAGTGACTTTAATGTCACCATGGGAGGCTTTTTTTTTTTTTAAGATTTTATTTGCCAGAGAGAGAGAGTACACACAAGCAGGCAGAAAGCAGGTGTCCCTTTTTTTAATGAAAGTGACACTACCTTAGGTCAGCTTCAACCGAAAACACTTATATTAGATTATGTCCATCTGTTTTGGAAAGAGCCAACCATTACAAGTAAATTGATTCTTAATTTTCAAACAATTTTAAACAAATTTTATTCCTAATAATTTTGTGTAGAAAATCACAGTAGAGTATGCTGTGCACTACATATTGCGTAGGAATGATGGGAATCACCAGACATACAGTAGTTTGAGAAGTTAGATCTTTTTCCCAATCTAGATGTGCCAGGAATTGTTCAACATATTTTATTTATCTGAGGAACCTCAGAAGATATTTACTGAGCTTGGGACAATTTAATATATCATTTTTTCATGGAGTCAGGATTGGATGTCTCCATACTTAGTTAATATATGACAAGAAATCATGACAAATATTTAATTTTCAGAATTTGATGTAGCTAAGTGGGGCCCTATAGTGTAATATTTTGATTTAGGATGTGTATTTTTTTCTTAGGTAACCAAAACAAACAAACAAACAACAACAACAACAAAAAAAACCAGTGATTTTTAGGGGTGAAAGAATAGGGTAGAATAAAAAAAATTCTCCATGTATGAGAAATAGTTGACTTTATATCCCCACTCTCTTCTATCCTAAAACCCAAGATATATCCTAGAATTATTTCTAGGAGTCTACCATTTGTTAAATACAAAAAATTATTGCAATGCAAGAATTTGAACAGTAGAATTAGAGTTAGAATTAAGAATTAGAACGTATGGAAAGTTTGCTTCTCCCCTTTCTCCCTTCTTCCCCAGAAGTTATAGTTACCCAGTCCATTACATATGAAGTTGTGCAAAGCGTGTACTTTACAAATGCACAAGATGTGTACTTTCATATTCAGCTGGGCCCGATATGAATGATGTCCTTTGAAGTGTGCAGTGTAACTTACACAGATTTTCACAATGGCTCTGCCACTTTTGAGACTTATTTTGGGATTATCTTTTTATGTATGTGTGATAGTTTTGCTTGTGTAGAGCTTTGAAAAAATGACATTTTCTAATAGCCTTACTAGCACTAGCTTTTTTCACTAAATATGTTGCTAAGGGCCATGGACATTATTGCATATAATAATATGTTTGTTTACTTCACCGCTATACAGTATTCAATTGTGCAAATACCCTCAATTTCTTTTTCTATTCTCTTCTTTGACATTTGAGTTATTGTCTGCTTTACAGTTAAACATGCTGTTGCTATAAATATCCTTACATATGTCCTTTGGTGCACATGGGAGAGAAATGTTCTAATGGACTAGAATGGGAATTTTGGAGTCTAAAAGGTTATAGATGGAATAAGGGTGTATGTGAAAAGTGAAATTTTAAAGATCTGATGAGGGTATATAAAGAATATTATGATACTCAGTTACATAAGACTTTCCTTAAAGGACCCGATTGTAAATACTCGCAGCATTTGTATGAGTACTCTTTGTGTACAGACCTCAGTTCCATTTATAGGGAGCTATTTGGGTGTTTCTATAAAATGCCTGCCTTGCTAAATCAATCAATCATTCTAGTCCAAACCCATTAGCTAGAAGAAGAAGCAAACCCAGAAGCCATTTTGGTTATCGTAACATAGATTAAATGAATTTATTTTAAACTCAGAAAATGGGGATTAAAATGAGATGATTCAGCCAAAACAAAAATGATCAATTTTACTCCCCTTTCCACATCCCGTTCAGATTATTTTTGGACATACTGAATACACACCAAAAACAAGATTGTGATTACGATTCTAAGGAGGCAGGGAAATGTACTGACAATTATTAGATAGGAAGATTTTTTTATGATGTAAAAGATATGTATAACCTAAAATTTAGACCGTTTTTAGTGTACAGTTCAGTGGCATCAAATACATTAAAATCCTTGTGCAGGCATCACCGCCATTCATCTCTGGAACATTTTTTCATCTTCCTAAACCAAAACTCCATGTCCATTAAGCAAGAACTCTGCATTCCATCCTTCCCTGCTCCAGTCCTGGCAATCACCATTCTACCTTCTGTCTCCATGAACTTGACTACTCTAGCTACCCCAAGCGGCATCATACGGTGTTTGTCCTCTTGGGATTGGCTTATTTTACTTAGCATCTTCAAGGTTCATCAATGATGTAACAAAACTTCCTCATCTTTTATGGGTGAATAATATTCCCTTGTATGTATATACCACCTTTCGTTAATTCCTTTGTCTATTGATGGACAGTGGGTTGCTTCTACCCTTTAGTTATTATCAACAGTGTTGCAATGAACAAGGGTGTACAAGTGTCTGTTTGAGTCGCGGTTTTCTCTTTTCTTCAGGTATGATGATTTTTAACAACTCCTATAAGTAATTCTCCCAAGCAGGTACTGCTCCCCTAGATGTTAAAAGAAAACCTAAAAATACTTTCTAAAGATTGGTAGAAGGAGGAAGAATAGAGAGAATATACTTTTCATACTTTTTCTTTTACAATGTTCCCTTCTGACTTGAATGCATTCATTTCTTTCAGTGACTATAATTAGATTGATACAATATCCTATTTGTTATTCTCTAACTTAAATAATATGTAATTGCTTCAGAATTTTAAGTTTAGACATAAAGTATCAATTTAAAGAACACTTTTGAAAAGTACAATTTTTTCTCATACTACTTCCATTAATTATAGGTTACGTTTACATGGAATATTAATCAGAAAAATACTTTCTTCTGTTTTATTAATATTTGCCAGCATTCACAATGGGATGATTACCAGACAGATGATAGAGAGATGGATAACTAGTCAGTCTGGCTCAACTTTCTTATACCCCTTTTATAAAGGGGAAACTGAGATTTTGAAAGCTTAAATATATAAGGCCCTTCAGTTAGAAAGTAGCAGAAGCCCAAATTCAAACTTGGTCTTCCTGGTACCAAAACCCATTTTAACCATTATAGATTCTTTCCTCCCTTAGCTATGGTAATCCACACCACAGCAACGTGAAGTTGACTGGGAAGTTGAGAGCTATTCATTTTGTCTTGAGGAATGGAGTTCTGAGAGATTAAATCATTTGTTTAAGATTTCATAGCTGATAAGTGGTACATCAAAAACTTGGGTCTTCTGTTCCATTATTTTTTTTTAAAGATGTTATTTATTTATTTGACAGACAAAGATCACAAGTAGGCAGAAAGGCAGGCAGAGAGAGGAGGAAGCAGGCTCCCTGCTGAGCAGAGAGCCCCATGCAGGGCTTGATCCCAGGACCCTGGGATCATGACCTGAGCCAGAGGCAGAGGCTTTAACCCACTGAGCCACCCAGACGCCCCTTCTGTTCCATTCTTTATACTCCTCCTCCACCCCATAACCTAAGCAGTCATGACTCCATTGGTTTTTGTTGAAGTTAACATATTGTACCCCCAAAGTTAAAGTCTGAACTCTTAAGCAATCCATGCTCATGGACTGGAAGTACCGTAAATATATGTATTTTTTTTTAATAGGCAAAGTATGCAAATTACCCTATACCATACTTCTTTTATCAACAGAATAAGCATCACATTTTAGATTGATTGAGTTTAAAAATAGTTCTCCATCATCTGCACCTTAATCTCATTACTCTTAGGAAGAATTACTGTGAGGAATTTTCCTGAATATCAACTTAGAGTGCATTTGTGCTTCTGTAGTATTAAAAATACTTTGAAGCTTTGCTGCAGATCATACTAATCCCGAGCCGATGTGACAGGAACTGTGCAGGTACTCCGAAACTGGATCCTTCAAAGGGTTCCCACCTAAGCTGGTCTTGACAGCTGACGGTGGATCAGTAGCACCATACAGTATCTTCCAAGGTGCTAGTTTTTTTAGTCCATAGAAAAATTCAGTAATCACTGCTAGAACTATTTGTAACCTAGCTGTCTTTGAATTTTAGTAAATACAGATCATATCTGTGCATTAACATATGGGGAAAAGGGTATCTCCTAAAGGTACTCATTATTTTTTGGATTAATCCAGTTCCATGTCAAAGAACTGAACTATAGTTTCCACACAACTCAAATGCAAATGAATAAGTATAAATATCACGAATTTACCTTTTTTTAATATAGCCTTAAAAAATGCACCCTCAAGTCACTTCATCGAAATATCTTTGCCCCCCCCCTTTTAAAAAGATTTTATTTATTTATTTGACAAACAGAGATTGCAAGTAGGCAGAGGGGCAGGCAGAGAGAGAGAGGGGGAAGCAAGCTCTGCACTGAGCAGAGAGCCCGATGCGGGGCTCGATCCCAGACCCTGAGATCATGACCTGAGCAGAAGGCAGAGGCTCTAACCCACTGAGCCACCCAGGCTCCCCTATCTTTGCCCCTTTTATTATAATGTCTTCTCAGAAGAGGGAGAAATGCATTATAAATGTTAAAATACGGAACTGTATGAATGAAGTGCTTTTTCAAAATACAGACGGAACCCCTCTTAGGTTTCTGTTAAGAAAACAGATATTACATCCTCTTATAACGAGAGTGTTTGTTCTCCCCTCTCCCACTGCTGGGCTTCATTTCCACCTAGAGACATCTGTATGCCAATCCCAGGAGGAATGCCTGTGCTCTGCTAAGTCACAGCTCACATGGCCCCTCTCTCCTGGAGAATGAATTATCAGGTAATCTCTACTCTTATCCAATTGATTTTACTTCCTCCACATTTCAGCTTCATTAGCATAAAACAGAACAGGGCTTAATGATTACTTAAAACTAAACTCAAGGAAAGGAAAACAAAATTTGTTGGTAAAAGATGGTTGGTAATAATATTAGAATAGTTTCAGATGCAAGCAAATATTCTTCAAATATTTTTCACTAGAGAAGACTAGAAACATAGCTATGTTTCTTACTATAGACACTACTATACTCTTACTATACTCTTACTATAGACACTACTTTAAAAATGCAAACATTCTGAAATATTTGTATAACACAATTTCATTTCCAAAGGAGAATGGTTATTTGTCCTCATTTTCCCCCATTTAAGTGAATAAACTTTGTTTTTCTTATGATAGATTAGCTAACTGAAGAGACTTTTTTCCCCCACACAAAGTATAAACAATTGTTTCCCAGACATCAGCTTTGGAAAAAGCCTGCCGTTGACAGCTGATATAGTCATGGATCTTTAGAAGAGCTGTGTTCTGATTCTCAGAGGATACCTTACCAGTCCATTTGTTTTCAAGTTTGTGAAGTGACCCATCTGCAATGATATTTTCCTGTCACTTCCAAATATTCCTCTACTAAGGTACACAAAGTGAGGCCCAGAATGTTTTTTAAGACTCTGAATTGTTTGAAGGCAAGGCATATTCTAAAATAATACATGGGGATGGATGAGTAAAAGAGGTATTAACTAAAATAAAATAAAATAAAATAAAATAAAATAAAATAAAATAAAATAAAATTTGGGTGTATTCAGTAAGGCAAAGGAAGAGAAATGATATGGGGAAATATGGGGGGGGGTCTGTGGTTGTCTCTGCTTCAGAAATATGAGGGCTCTATTGGGAAGGGGAAAATAAAGTTTGAGATTATCTATTAATTTACTTCTAAAAAACTCACTACTTAAAGCAAGGATTTATATATATATATATATATATATACATACATATATGCTACTAAAATATAGATATATGTGATACACACACACATCAAAACCATCAGCGCAACAATTCCTTTGTTTCTTAGAAACAACCACTGCGATACACATGACTTTTATTTTTTGAATGCAGTGTACTGGTAAGCACTGTAGCAATTTCTAGAATTTGGTCCCTCTTCTTTATGGTGGTAATTTGATTTGAATGTGTTAACTTGAATATTTAGACTTTAAAGTGGCTGGAATTTTCTAATATGATCAAAATCCAGAGTATCTACACTTTTTTTTTTTTGCATATGTGTTTTATATACATATATATATATATTTTCTTTTGACTTTTCTGTTCAAAAATGGATTTCTACTAAATTTTCTTAGGTGCATTTGACAAGCTATTGCTGAAAAATATTTATTACTTTTTTTATTGGCCTATACTGTAGATGTACGAATGTGCTACTGGTCATGTGAATTATATACAACTCTAGGAGACAAACACAATCTCCAGTTACAAATGAAGGGCACACATGGGTGATCCAACATGTGAGTCATCAAGAAATGCAATACTGTGCAAAGACTGGTGAATCACACAGTCTGTAAAGGCAACTTTTTGAGCTTTTCACCCAGATGACTGCTGCAAAGCATAACAAGCAATAAGGAAGAGGAGGTCGTAGGGGGAAAGGAAGAGAGGGAAAAATAAGGGGTGGGGGGGGCTCTCTATAATGTTTTTATTTTTCCTTACTTTCTTGACCAGTGAACCAACAACAGAAAGGAAACTTGCAGCTCTTTTCTACCATGACCATTCTCACGTACCTAGTGCCAACTGAAAATTCTAAAATTGATTATAATCGATTTAGAATTTTCCTTTAAGTCTTACACCCTATGCACTGTAAAGTGACTTGAGGAGTAAGTTTCTATGTCATTTATTTAATAATGTGGTCTTCCACTCTGTGGAAGCTACATGGGAGCACAGAGCACAGGCCTCACAGTTGATGACGACCTAGTGCAAGAAAGAAAGAAAGGAGAAAGGAAGGTCTTCCAATGTTATTTTAACATCTGTGAAATGTATTCACTCTTTAAAGCTCTGTCTCTTCCCTGTCCTCTTCATCTTGAAACAATTCATGTCAAAGAAAGCATCTGAGCACAAAAAACATTAATTCTTGCTCTAGCCCACAATGTAGATGTACCGCTACCTATCTGAAAAGTCAATGGCAGCCTTGGAGATTGTGTGTGGGAGCTGTTCATACATGCAATGACCCGTCGAATAGTATCCAGACTCCTCACCCCAGTGCTAAAAACTCTTCATGGTCTCACCTCAGAACCTAAGCATCTTCCAACATCCTCTTTGCCTCTTTCCTCACCCCGTGTTCCAGCCATATTGGTCTGATAGTTGTATATTATTTCTCTGACACATAAATTGTTACACCCCTTTGCCTTCTCTTTAAAGCTCTTTCCCCTTGGATTGCCTCTGTATGTCCGTTTTTTCCTCACAGAAGATTTCTACTCATCTCATAGTAGATAAGAATTGCTCAAAACTTTCCAGAATATTTTCATGGACTGTGTATTTAGAGGAAAGAGAACATTAAAACAGAAAAGGATTTAGGGATTGTCTAGCCCAAACTTCCCATTTTGCATCTGAGGAAATGGAGACACAGAGTTTGAATACTGCCCAAAGTCACACATGAATCCACGGTAAGGTCCAAGGCTAACTACCCATCCCTTGCTGTTCTCTTCAGTGGTGATCACATCTGCCTTCAATTCAGACAATTCTGGAATTAACCTTGGGAGATGTGTTAATATTTCTGAGTCTAAACCTAAAACTGGACATAAAAATAGGGAATCTAGAAGAATCTCTTTCTTTCCTTCTTTCTTTTCATAGTCTTTTGTGATTTCCAGTTCATTCATTTAATCTACATACCACGTAGGACTTCCTTACTGTCAGAAAGAACTAGCATATAGTAGCAGAAGGTAAGAGTTAGCACAAAGACTACGGGGTTAGAATTTTTGGGTTCAAATCTTAATCTACCTGCGTGCTTTGGGCAGGGCACTTAACTGCTTTGCCTCAGTTTTATCATTGGTAAACTGAGGATAACTAACTTATTAAATTCACTCACACATGCTTAGTCAGAACTTCCTGTTCTAGGCTTTGAGGATTTGGCAGTGAACCACACAGACAGAAGCTCTAATGGAAGTCCCATTCCAGAGGAGAGATAATCAACTGATAAACTATACCTCCCCTCCCCTTCCTCCAACCCCACAGGAAGTGCTCTTTCTTTTGCCCAGAAGTTTCCTTCCTGCAGCTGTCTAAAAGGCTAGCTTCCTCCCTGCACTCGGGTTCTTATAATCACCTTCACTGGGCACCTACTTTAAATTTCAGTCCCGCCCTTATCACAGTTCAATTCCCTTTTCTGCTCTGTTTCTAAAAATAGTGATTCCTCATTACTATCTAACACACCATATGTTTTTATTAATTTGTCTAGTTTGTGTTGCATCTTCCTTACTCAAATGTAAACCCCATGAAGGCAGGGATGTTTGTCTGTTTTGATTTCGGCTGTATCCAAAGAATCTAGGCCCACTTTATAGGCCTGGTATCTATCAGGTACTCATTTTCTATTTACTAAGTGACTGCATTATTATATAGTGTAATGTCCTATGGTGATATTTGCAATTAAGCAAAATAAAATTAAACAATAAAATAAAACAGAATTAAGTGTGTAGAGAGAAAGATCTGACACTGTTAGATTGAAGTGGTGAGGGAAGGCCTTACTAAGAAGGTGATCTTTGACTAGAAACATGAATGCAGAGAGAAAAATAAGCTATGGGGATAACTGATGGTTGAATGTTCTAGATAGCAGGGGCAGCCTGTGCAAAGGTCCTGAGGCTAATTCAAATTTTACATGCTCTGTTAATGGCAAAGAGACACAAGTACACTAGAGCAGAGTGTGTGAGAAGAGGGGTAAGAGAAAACGTGAGAGAAACCATTTAGACCATTCATGTAAACCATGGTGAGGACTGTGGATTTGGTAATAAGAGAGCCAACCAAACTGAGGTATAGAGAGATGTTGAGAGAGTTGAAGACAAATATCTGACATGTACACATATTCAATACAAGTTAGTTACTGTACACCAGGGATTGAATCACAGTTAAAAGTTACAAATGAAGGCAATGAAAAGAACAAATAAATGAACACTGAATTTCCTTCCCAGTCTCTACCCTCTATGACAACAACATCAAAATGCACAGAAGGCAACTTAGGATAGAAAGGGACATGTGGAAAGTTTTACTGAAAAAAATATATATATACAAAGACTGGAGATGTATATATATATAGTTTTATTTTTTAAAAGGCATATCACATGTAACAGTGACACTCAGAACCTGAAGCATTTTAGTCGTAGTCTGTGCTATGGATTTTTCTGCACTTATTTTTACTCTTAAAATATACAGCTGCATTTTATCAAATAATCAGTTAACAAAATGACAATAGTTTCCTGTCACAGATTTGTTTATTCCAAACTACTGTTTGATCTCACAAACACACCAAAACATTACCAGCCAGACCATTTAAACTCTTTTAAATATCCCCCCTTGGACGGCATGAGTTTTACTCTTGATAACGTCAGTCCAAATTCTGTACATGATTATATTCATCCTAAAGCAAGAAAGTACATGGTAACATTAAAGATTGTGCTTTACTGTATACCTTATTGATCACAATTTTGTATCAGTTATTTTCTTCCTTCAGCACAGTTTCTGGAATTTTCGATAAATATGACAACGTTTCTGAAGAGAAAAATTTCAAGTCACATAGTAATTAATTCATTGTTAAAGTGGCAATAGATTCAGTGTAACACCGAAGCATGTTCTTTCAACCTTATCAGAGAAAAGAGAGAACTGCTTTCTTAAAAGATACTTTGAGGGTTTTTTGAGGGTTTTTAAAATTAAGGGCCATGCTTATACTTTATTAGTTAGTCCAATTCTTGTGTAATAGTGAGCATCTAATCCATTTAGCAGATTTTATTTGTCAAGCTAAAAAAGCATATGCTATATTTAGTTCCAGCAAGGGTTGTAGAAATCAGTTGAAAAAAATCACATAGAGTTGGTAGAACACGTAGGCTTTTAATTATTTTACTTGTCCAAAGGGCACACCCATTGGGCAGGCTGCCTACTATACATTATAAATTAATTCCATTTGTCCTGAAAACTTGTTCATTATTTCAGTACTTTGAATTTTGGCTGCCCTAATTAATCTCTGTTTTAGAATTCAGGCACTTGAACCTCTGCAAAGGCTGCATTTTTCCAGCCTGTAATCACACTCTGAACAGACAGTCGAGCGCTGGGGACAATGGCTCCTTCACCCTCTCAGCTATACCTCGGCTTCCGTGGAGACAGACCTTCTGTCTCTGATTTATGTGCTGTGTCCTCCTTGAGGAGAAATGCCTGAGTGGGGAAGTGCACAGCCCTGAGGCAGATTACTTCCTCAGTCTTTGGTCCTGTCACCCAAAGGGTGTCCCTTGAGCACTGATAGAGAGCCAAGAGGCACCTTGGAATGTTCTCTGGGAGATACGAACCCACCCCACCATCAGCCTTTGCAGGTTACATCTGCTTCCTTTTCAATCCATGCACTGTGAAGGCTGATGTACTCAGGGGTCTTGATGCTGCCCTTTCTTGCCATGGCACAGGGGCCTGGAGCTAAGGGACACTGGTAGGCTCACCCTGCCAACTCAGGCCTTTGGCAGTATAAAGGGTCACCATATTGCCCTGCCCTCTCAGAGTTCTCTTGCTACATGACTGCTCTTTTTGAATGAATGGAAAACTATTTTTAACTTCAGTTATTGTTCACTGAGAATGAAAAAAAAAATGTTTCATCTGACCTTTTCTGAGTATTTTCCTTTTACTTCATATAATGATGCAGAGAACGTCCTTACAATGAATTCTGTGTTCAGACAAACAAACACACAAACAAGCCCCAATTTACTTGTCACCTAGTTCTTCATTTATTTCTGGAAAATCTACTCCCTAATTCTTATCAAGTAATCATAGAGGAAAGCTAGCACATTGTTTTGCTTATTGATTCTTCTGGTAATTGTAGAGGTAAGAATGGGGCCGTGACTCTGTCACAGATAAGGACAGGGGCCCAGGGTAGCTCCTGATGCCTGACGTTACAGAAGATTGCAGACCTCTGAAATGAGCTTTGTTCCTGCTCAGAAAAGGCTTCAGATTTTTTTTTTCTTATTTGTGGGGACTTCCACTTCCTACTTTCTTTTTTTCTAGACCTTTATTTTTTTTATTTATTTTATTTTTTTTAAGATTTTATTTATTTATTTGTCAGAGAGAGAGTGAGTGAGAGCGAGCACAGGCAGACAGAGTGGAAGGCAGAGTCAGAGGGAGAAGCAGGCTCCCTGCGGAGCAAGGAGCCCGATGTGGGACTTGATCCCAGGATGCTGGGATCATGACCTGAGCCAAAGGCAGCTGCTTAACCAACTGAGCCACCCAGGCGTCCCTTTTCTAGACCTTTAGAATTAGTTTTATACTTTAAGAATTCAATTATCTATATTTTGGTGTGTTTAGATTGGGTTGGGGGTAAAAGGCAAGAGACAAAGTCATAAATAGCAAAATTCAAACTAGTGTAATAATTAATCCATAACCTAAATATCTATATTAATAATACAGGTTGATAAATGTCTCTTACAATGTATTTTTAAATTTAAACTATTTCTCACATAGATTAGGTAAAAGTTGAGCCTTCTAATCTTATTTTTGGAAAATCAGTCAATTCAATAATGAGAAAAATAACAAAGGAAAAAAATCTATTAAACTTTGCTCTTCAAAAACAGAATGAGTGGAAGTTTGTTTTATGACATTTTGAGATCGAACCTATTTCCTAGTGGCTTTTTGGGAGTTGGGAAGGAAAGGTTGAGTGGAGAGACTGGCTGTCCATGTGGCACCAGTGTGAGGACACTAATGTGAAGGAACTGTGAAATCCTAGATTCTTACATGCATTTAAAAAAAAAAAAAAAAGCAGATGGGCACCAGGTGGCTCATTGGGTTAAAGCCTCTGCCTTTGGCTCAGGTCATGATCTCAGGGTCCTGGGATCGAGCCCCACATTGGGCTTTCCACTCAGCAGGGAGCCTGCTTCCCCCTCTCTCTGTCTCAGCCTGTCTCCCTGCCTACTTGTGATCTCTGTCTGTCAAATAAATAAATAAAAAATCTTGAAAAAAAAAGGCAGAAAAAATTAAAACAGCTTAAAAAACAATTTGAATAGGAGATAAATGATATTAGATTTAACGATTATAAAGCTAGGTGTTATCTTTTGATTAAAAGATATTTTATGAGAGTGTATGTTTGTGTTTTCAAGTGAATGGGAGGTAATCCAAATTTATACTCACTTTCAGCTAATAATCTATAATCAAAGAAGTAGTACATACCTATTTACTTAGGATATAATACATGCTTATTTGGTGTCAAGTCCTCATATTAATATTCTCTGAAATTATAACATAAACTCTTATAATTTTAAATTTTACAAAGGAAAACCAAGATAAAGCACTTTTCAAAGGGTAGTTTTCCTTTTTCTTAAGATAAAGTTGTAGTTCAAGCTTGCCAGTTAAAAATCCTCCCTTTTCTTCCCTCCCGCCTTCCTTCCTCTCCTTCTCTTTTTGCTTTTTTGTGGTGCACTTTACTAAGAAAAAACGATGGTAGCTTTAGATGTAGAAATATTTTATTTACTTGTATTTGAGGCTTTGATGCGCAATTATTAAGTTAGCAATGGAAGTGGAGTGTTTGATTTTCATCTTTGTTTCTAGACATAAGAAAAAAATGGATTGTTCCTATTTGAAAGTTTGAAATTTAGGTTCTTGCAGACTTTCCTTATGTTTGCAAGGTCTTGTGACAACTACCTGAACACAATCTACTGAGAATTCCGAAACAAACTTTATAAAGTCGTAAAGTAAGAAAACTGATGTAGCCTCCAAATCCAGCCTTATTCCTGTGGAAGGATATTTGAAAACAGCTCTGGCATACATTTTTGTGCACCAATCTCTGAAATTGTTAAAAATATAAAAAGAAAAGGAATGGGTACTGAGCAAATGTTTCATAGGGCGATGTACAAAAGCATGAAGATAAGTCAGCTTAGAGCAGATCATCAATCTTAATTCTTTCAAATATTCCTCCAGATTGAAATGTCCTGTTTCGCATGGAATAACTGTAAAGACTCAACCTCAGTAAGTATAGAATTTTGAATAAAATATATTTTTGCTTTCTCACCCCCACCATCCAATAGACACACAAATTGTCCTAAAGAAGAAATGTCATGTGTTGGAAAAATATACTGTTTGTAAGTATGTAAATAAGTATATAAATATGTAAATGTAAGTATGTAAATAAGTATGTAAATATGTAAATATACTGAAATATATATGAATTTCTCTGTGTGCTACATATATATATATATTTATTCCATTATTTCTTCTAAAGTATTCCAAATATGTGATAATGGATGTACATCTAATTTAAAATTTTACTATCCACTCCAGTAAGATATCTTTAGAAACTATAGAAACATTGTGAAAATTGTACTTTCAATGTAATATTGGTTTTAACTGAAGTAAAAAGTTATATTTAAAGGCTGTAGGAAAATTGAAGCCCTTGCCATTACTTCTGACTTGTCCCTTAGGCTATTTCCCATAATAGAAGAGAAAGCTTACTTTATCTTTTGTCTCCAATAGATATTTTTATCTCTTTGATACTAATTTTGTATCCCCCCAAAACAGATATTTCTCTGGAGTGCCTTCAAATGTTTCCCATATAGGATGGGAAAACTGTGGTAACTTAAAAGTGCTCTTTGAAAGATATTTCATGAAGCTAACGTTGCTTATTAGAATTATAGTCTTGTAGTTTGTGTCCATAGAACTGTGAGTTTTTATGGTGGTTCTTAAATCAGTATAAATTAACAAAATTTTATATCATTCCAGTGACCGTAACAAAACTGAGCAGAGAGTAGAATTGAGAATGTGAAAGAAACTATTTTGAAATGAGCATTTAGGTCAAAAACTCTGTTTCATAAAAATATTTTTGTTACCCTAAAACAACAAAAAGAATTGAGGGGACTCTTTGACAAGTCGTTGCCAAAATTATTTTTTCCTTTTTTTGCCAGAAAATAAAAGCCGAAAATAGACTGAAGCATAATATATTTTTATAGCTCTCTCTCCAGAATGACAGAATTTTCTGTAAATCTCATTATGTAAAATATGTCTTCCCTGTGGTAAGTATGAGGTATGGGGAGAAACTAATTGGATTGCTCAAATTAGTCAATATGTCTGAAACTATTTTGGGGATGCTTAGCCTTTTGGGTAACTATATGATATAATTTGTTGGTTTCTTGTGAGAGTTATTCTTTTGAGCAACAAGCAGAAATCCAGCACAACATTAAGAAATGCAATTTTAGGCACAATACAAGGGCCACAGATGACCACAATGTGTATCGTCATCTCAAAGAGAATGATGTACTGAAAAATTAAGAGTGATAGCATGACAGTGGAATGACTGCCAACTTTTTGGACATTGATGTAAGCTGAATTTAATAAAAGCAAAAGAGATGTTAGTGAAGGAAGACTCTAGAATAACTTATTTTGTGATTTTGTTAGGGTTTTTCTAATGGTATCTTCTCTGGGGCAAATATCTTCTAGCTGAAATGATTGTAATTAAAAAAATAAAATTGTAAAAGGTGAGAACATTTTGTCTTAAGAATATTATACTTGACAGTATCTTAACTACTAGTAAATATGTCCTTGTGTTTCTTTAAATCCTCTGTGGACTAAATATTCCACTCGCTGAGATTGTTTTATAAATATCAGTATTTATGTTGATTTGACTGGTTTTTTTGGATAAACATGGCCCAGTATACACATCTGAACTCCATTGACTTCTGGGTGTTAATTGCCTCGGGAGGTGGCACTACAGGCCAGAGAATCTGCCATTGATCACATTTTGGGAATTGTCTTTAAATCCAACACCATTTATTTATTTATTTATTTTTATTTATTTTTTTTTAACACCATTTATTTTTAAACCCCATTTTAAATTCAATTAACCAACCTATAGTACATCATTATACTGAAAGAAGACAAATCTCTAGATCCTTTGAGCGTGATTCAGTTTTCAAGAGTCGCTGGAAAACCCATAATGTTACAAAATTTGGTGCATAAAATCGTTGATTATTGATTCACAAGGACTGGAATAAAACAACAAATCTAATTTTCATCTGTGCTGAATGAAATACCTGAGAAGTTCATTTTGGATATTTGTTCTGAACACCCACTTAGAGTCAATACTAAAAAATGAATGAGATGGGAAAATAATTTCTACTGGACCTCAAGGAGGGAACAGTATGTGGTTCATAAATTTGGATAGAGGGCATGAAACTCACTCCTAAAGATATGTTTTGGTAAGAACAGAAGTAGGTAAGGAAGAACTTTCATCTAACCAGAGCACATCACTGCCTCTCTGTTCTCTTCTATATAGCTTTTTACTAAACAAAACTTGGGGACAGTTAAAGAATATAGTTTTGAATGGGTCCCCAAATTATTAGTACCCGCATGTCTTGTTCAATTGAGATAATATAGAAATGTTTTCAAAAATGAAAATATCATAAGACATATAAAATCTCTCAAGAGGTTATTTGGGGGCCAGACACGTATTTATGATTGCAAGGGTTAAAAACATGATTATCTTTGTTCATGTCATCCGAAAGAAAATACATGGTCCATTGCACAACAGAGTAAAATTCATAATCTAATAAGATGCTTTTATTAAAGAAAAAAAATTATTTGCCTGTAATTTAACCCCGTGCATTGCTTTATGTCAGTCATTTGGGTTGTGGCCAAGATCCCTGATGAGCATTGACCTGTTTGCACTTTTCCACACCAGAACCTCTGAAGATGATTAGCTTCTGTGATTTAGACTTGAGATTCCAGGCCATCCAGATGTGTGGGACCCCAAAATGGAAGTTAGCTCTTTCTACACTGTTTTATATAAAGTCAGGAGAATGGGGGATAGATGGGACATTGACTGTGTCTGTTGAGCAGTTAGATATAGACGTGTGCCAGAGAATTAAGGAGGAGACAACAAGAACACACTGAACACCTACCATGTTCAAGGAATTACATCAGGTCCTCAGATGACGAAGAAACAATTCCTGACCTCAAGGATCTCACTGTCTAGTGGGGGAAATGGACAAAGAAAGAGAAGTATACAAAAAAGTACTTTCATGAAATTATTTGTGTACCTATTTTTCATTCTTAGAGTCCACAGAGAAAATATATATAATATAGACACTAGAATCCTATGTCTTCTTGGAGTACATGTTATTAATCTATTATATTTCCCTCTTCTCCCCTCATTTTAAAGTTCAACAGGCAACATTAAATGCCCTTTAAAAGTCTCAGAGGATATATGGAACATTATGTTGTCTTCTTACACAATTAAAGATAATTCTTAGCTAATAATTATGCAACAAAAAAGTGTTAAAAATAGATGCTGAGTAATTATATAGAGAGAATTTGATAATGAGGTGAGGTGGGCAGTAACCATAGAATTCTGTCACTCTCTGATAGCTTGCCTCAAATTATCCAGTACTTTTGAGTCTCTGTGTCAATCGAGTATATAATTTAGTATTTTTTAGGAAATAAATATTTGTCTTTATTCTATGGCTATACGATATGTCTATTTGTGCAATAATCATCATCACTTCCATAAGTTATTTAAGACACTTGTGGGCATGTCTATTGTCTAATGTCTCAAATTCTTTGACATCTAAATATTTCCCCCAGCAAATCTATGCTTTTGAGATCCTCTTGCCGAAGAAATGTAACAGTATTTGCATTTGTGTAATTTCCTCATCGCTAGCATCATGGTTGGAATGTTGCAGCTTCTTAACAGCTTTGGGGAAACACTAAAAACTAGTTTTAAGACAGGAAACTGGGAAGAGTAGTGTATTTAATTGGCATTTCAGAGGGGATATTTAAAAAAGCACCGAAATTGACTTTGATCCAAAATTATCTGATTCATACCTTCCACTGATTAAAAATTATAAGCTATAAAGCCACTTCATTTTTGTTGTTGTTGTTGTTGTTAAAGATTTTATTTATTTATTTGACAGACAGAGATCACAAGTAGGCAGAGAGGCAGGCAGAGAGAGAGAGGAGGAAGCAGGCTCCCTGCTGAGCAGAGAACCCCATGCGGGGCTCGATCCCAGGATGCTGGGATCATGACCTGAGCCAAAGGCAGAGGCTTTAACCCAATGAGCCACCCAGGCGCCCCTCCACTATTAATAGTAAATAACTAATTGTTAAAAAAACAGTTCTGCAGATGTGTCATTGTGTTAGTTTCCCTCAGTATTAGTCTCCAATAACCATTTATGTTTAATAGAGGAGAGAGGTTGCTCGTAAAATAAGTCCAAAAGGAATAATTTCCAAAAATCTAGTACAAATAGTATCTATTTGCTGGGACTAAGAGTTTGCTAGCTGGATTAGTGGTGCTGGTGGTGGGGGGGGGGGGGTCTTTGCCGGGTTGCAAATATTAAATTCATAAAGATAGCTTAAATCAAATTACAGTTTCCCACTTTAACCTAAGAACATCAACGAAGGCATACCTCCATGTCTGATAGACTTTCATATATTTCGTGGTACTTATTGCAAATTTAAGCCATCCAATTTTCTGCAAATCTGTAAATATGAAAGGAAAGCAGCCAAAAATGAAGATTTAAAGATTTGAATGAGAAGGAAACTTTCTTACTATGAAGTCATTTTCTTATTTCTGTCTCTCTCCCAATCTCAAAACATATTTTAACATACAATAATTTCCATGTAACTTTTTTTTTTGGAGAAGAAACAGTTATAAAGAATATAATTAATCATATAAAATTGTTAACGTATCTGGATTATTGCTACACATTTAATAAGGAACATTCTTACATTACAAACATAAAGTAACCTCTGAATGAGGTCTTTTGTCTTTCCTCTTTCCAATTATGATTTCAGTGATTGAGTTGCCACATGGTCTTATTGTTCAAGAAACAAACTGATCTATTAATAGTTCTTAGAAGAGACAAACACTGTGACATTTGTCACTAAATATTGGGTTTTGCCTATTTATTTTTTAAAAATGCAGAGTGAAGGAAATATGAATAAAACTCTATAGGAATTATTTTGACAAAGAAAGATTAAAAAATAGAATAAAAACTACACAAATCACAGAATCTTAGGTCTAGACAAGGTCATTTTTCAAATCAATGCATAAGTCCTTTAGACAATTAATCCAAATATGTCATATGGCATGTATTTGATGGATAACTTGTGCTACAGCCTTTCGTTTTCATAAGGTTTATTGAGCAATATGATATTTAACTGTAATGGATTCTTGACTTGTGGCTGGAGTCCTTTCTCAGCCTTGAAGTCACCTGTGGAGAGAACATAGCAGCCTGCTGGTTATCTTAGTAAAGTCCTTGCATGTCCAAGTTTGCTTTAGATTTTTCATTCTTAAAGCATGAATTCTTATAAAGATGATTTTGATGGAGTAAAACAAAATCCATGTAATGCATATCTGAACTTAATATCAAAAATATTTATAAACTTCTGTATTTTCCAAATATAGTATTTTACATAATATTAGAACCATTAAAAAAATCCTTTAATAGAGGAGCAGCTTTGTAGTTAAAATTGTCAAGTTCTGCTAATCTCATTAATTTTAAATTTCTATGTAGAATAGAAACCTAGAAAAGTACCATAGCTACTTTTATACCATAAATTCTCCCTTTTATTTTCTATTTTTAGTCTATTCATCCTAGTCTATTTATTCTATTTTCTTTTTTAAATTTTTGTAGACTGTACTTTTTAATACATTTTTTGTTTATTCTTTTTCTTCCCCTTTCCACCACCCTAATCATTCAGACATTTTTTTACTACCAAGTCAGTGCTTACTAAAAGCTCATGGGAAATAAAATAGTATTATATACATTGTTTCACACAGATTGATGTAAAAAACATTTGGTATCCTGTTGATTGAAAGAACAGATGCCCGTATAATTTATGAAGCCAGAAATACCTTCACAATATCTTCCAAAAATAGTAAGGTATTTTAATAACATAGTTGTGGGGAATGAAGTCAAAAGCTTGGAAGAATTTAAATTGTAGACTGACTTTTGAATGGAACATAGACAATTTGAAAGATGTTATCAATATTCAACAAATATTATTGTAATCATTCATGTGTAATGTAACATAGTAAATCACAACGTAATATTTGATTGTTTCACATGAAAACTTTTTTAAAAAAATTATGCATCTCTTATCTCCTCCACAGACAAATTTTAAGCAATCTATATAAGGAAGGTCTGACTTTATTCAAAAACGGGTATGTTTTTTCTAGAAAAAAATACTAATTTTCCTTAATACATATGTTACTCTTAATTTTTCACAATTAATTTACTTGTTTAAGAATTTCAGCATAATAAGACAAGTTGTATAACTGACATGGTATGTTTACTAGGGCTTAATTCTCAAATTATTTTAAATATCAGTCAACATGACTATTCTTTCCAAACTGAGGGATTAATCAACCATTCCTGCAAAGTCTCAGATCAAGGGCACTGTATTTCCTTGCTAAAAATAAGCATGGCTAACTACAGTTTGTGGAAGTCACAATGGTTATACTATTGGCATAATGTATTTTCATTATGAAAAAAAAATAGTTTTTAGCTTCAGTTGTGACTTGAATTTTTCATTTTATTCAGCTCATTCCAAACATCACACTAGCATTATGCCTTATTTATAAAAGGAGGTTTTATTCTAGTAAAAAAAAAAAAAAAAAAGAATTTTTTTGTAAATTGGTTATTTACATGATTAATTATTCATAAAGGGATAGTTTATAAAAGCCCGATATAATTCAATTACAAAATATGCCTGTGGGTTTTGGAAAAATGTAATAAAACATATATTTCCTTTTCTTCCTTTCTTTTTTTTTCTTTGCTTCAGGAAGAAGGTTAAATTTCAGAGCAAAGAAACACTGAAAAATTTTCCAGTAGACAAACCTTTAAATTAAAAACTATGAAGAGTTGGTGAATGTTTAAAAATACAATAATACTGAAACACTAATCTAATTCTATGCATAGTCAATTACGTACTTATTTGATTTAAAAGAATTTACGAATAACCTCAAAAACAAGAAACTATTTTAAAAGATGGAAAATCGTCCTAAATCCACTCTAGTCCCCACACTGTATTAATGGGGATTAAGACAGGGATGCATTAGGTTAATCAAGGGCTCCTAACTTCAGAAGAGTTTAAGATTAATTGTAACTTTTAAAGTAGACATCAATCCTCTTTAAAACTGTCTTGGAAGAGCTCTCCCTGCCTGTCAGTCAGTACCACCTACCAGGTAAGGAAGAAACACAGCAGAGGGCTGATCTTACTGGGAACAACGTCATTGTCCTGTTTGGTTTTTTTCTTCTTCTTCTTCTTCTTTTTTTAAACGATATATTTTGAGGTTATTTAGAAAAGAAATCTAACATTTCTCTCTCTCTTCTTTTCCCATCATAGAATTGGGAAAGCAGCACTCTTTAAAGGGAAGAAACACTGTAACCCTGGAAGATCTAGATAAAAACCTCTATCCTTTAAAAAAAAAATAAGGAATATTATGCTAGCCTTTGCAGAATATCTATTCTAAAGGATTATTTGGAAATAAATTGAACTAGTGTGGTGAGGATGATTTTATTATCCAGATTTTATCTAGGAAATTAAAGCTCAGAGAAATTATGTAACGAGGCAGTGCGTGGCAGATCCCAGTCCGCTGACCCAGTTTTCCTGCTTGTGTTAGTTATCTTCCTGTGCCGTCCAATAAAGAATACCTTTCAAATTGCCACAATACACACACTTGGAAAGCCTTTCTGCATATAAACATAGTTTGTATACACTCTCTACCAAAAAAGAGTTTTAATCCAGTTAGTGATAATAAATGATTAATAGAAGGAAAGTAAGAAAAGCAAAAAATACGACTAATCCTAGGCTTTTATTAAAAGTGGCGTTCATGTTGGAGTTATGGAGGTTCTTTTCTTTAACCTCCTCTATTAGATTAAACTTTGATTTGAGATAGCATATGGTTTTTAAACAAACACACCAATATTGATGTCTCTAAACATTTACAAGAGCAAACAGCACAAAGATGGCTCGCCTGTAGATTTCACAATCTTTCCAGAAAATGAAATTTTCCTTTTAAAATTATAAGAGCTCAGTAAGTGTCCGTTGGACTAATTTGTCTGTGAAAAGTATTTTAAAATCATTCACAGTATGTTTTGGAACATATACGCTATATGGGTTACTTATATATAAATCCAGTTAATGTGTATTTTAAAAGATCATCATTTTTTTTATTCAATTGTGAGTGACATTGCCAAATAGCACAAAGGTTGTGCTGGAAATGTGTCTCTTCTCCAAAGCAAATTCATATGACATTTTACAAAGTGAATGGTGTGGAATTGTTTCTACAGTTTTGGAGGGAAGGAAAACCAGAAATGTTCAGGTCCTCTGCTGTCACCAGGGGTTAAGGGCTATCAGGAATTACAAAGCTGTTGGAAAACAAAATTATAGGCCCCTCTGGGGTGTCAGTATTTCAGTAGTAAAAGATGTCTAGTCTGTGCCAAAGCTCTGGCATGACTCACCCTGGTTTTTCTGCTTTCTCGGTGTAGAACCAGGTCCAAGTATTCAACTTGGCTCTCTTTGAATTGAGTCAGTTTCTGACCTCTTTGATGCTTTCACTCTTTTTATTGAAGTAGCCAGAAGTCCCAATAATTGCAATGATAAATACCAAGAATGAGCATTTCTGTAATAGGCACTTTAACTGTATAATTGGTAAGGTGAAAATGTTACTGCTGAACCTGAGAAAGGAATCTAGGGCCCTCCAAATACCACTTAAACGGGCATCTCATTTGTCCTGGGTTTCAGAGATGGTGTCACTTTCTTCCAGGAGAGCGAGGAGGAAAATACAATGGCTATTTTTCTAACACAACATTTAATACTCTTAATGTTTAGAAGTGAAGATTCATTTTCATAAACAGAAAATGAAACTGATTAAAGTACAAATCTGTTCATGGGTATGTTCTGTCCCTAAAATATTCAAACCAACTGAAATTAATAAAACTCACGTGATTGCAAAGTCTCATTCTCTTTTGTTTGTCCAGATCAATGCCCACATGCTCAATTTAGGTCAAGGCATCAGGCAGAGGAAAAGACTGGAGACTGACATTGAGATGCTCTATTTCACACACTTGCCCTCTGGAAGGACTGGCAGAGGCAGTCACTTAAATTAAATACAGGTCATCAGACAAGATACATAATCTATTCTTAAAACAGACAACTTCAGCATCCCAAATCCCTATGGCCTTTTACTGAGGCACATCACACTGTTTCTTCATGTTCCTCTGTCAATTCATGTTAGAGTGTGCTGTGTTGAAAAGTGGTATTTCATGTGTTCTGTGACCCTCTTGCTCAAAGCAAAGAAATTGCTTTGGTTTACTTATGACCTACTAACCTTAAGCAAAACGAAATATTTAATGTTCTCGCAAGCCTAGAAATGAGAAATAAAGGCTAAAATAAACCTGGCCTTTTGCAAGTTGGTCTTACTCTGTCCATACAACCCTCCAAAGTTATGAAGAGGTAGAGAGAAAGATATTGATCCATAAATGACCCACTGTGGTGGGTCCTGTATGAGCCACTGCTAAGGCTCCTTTCATTCAGGGAAAAACACACAAGTGTGCAGATTGCTACCATCAACTTAGAATTCTGGAATTAGGAACAACGTGTTTGAAAAAAATATGATACTGCAAATTTTGGTACTGGTGAATCTCAGTGTTTCAAAGATCAATGTTTTATAGCCAAGGATTAAGTCATGAAAATAAAAAAAAAAAAATGGAAGAGACAGATTTAGAAGATAGGAGATAATAATAATTGAAAGCACACATGAATTAGCCAAAAATTAAGCTGACCAGCAATTGGAACACTTTTTCCATATGGAATAAAAATAATCTAAATTTTATTCTCTTGTCTGACACAAGGGAACCTGCAAGTAAGAACACAGACATCTTATTTCCAGTTTGGGGACATTTACACTGCTCAGAGATGAGGTTTTTACTTCAACAAACTATAACTATATGAAGCATGCATTTAGTTTATTCCAAGGAAAGAAGAAATTAATCACCGTATTTATCATTTGCTATTTTTATGTGTGTATGGCAAGATATCTAATGTAATTTCTTATTGTTGTAAGTGAATCATATTTATAGTTAGGAATTTTAAGTTAATTATAGTCTATAAAGGACTAGTAGGAAAACATTTTGGAACACAAATAAGAACACGGTTATGCATTGCAATTAATTGTAACTGCCCTAGAGTTTTGCTTATTAATAAGCCCAAAGCATATTTTGTGTTAAAGCAAGTTAGAGTCTTTTATCACAGCATCCCTATTATACAAATATTAACATATGTAGCAAGAGAAGAAGAGCCATGACTGAAAATGGTTGTGTATTGACCTGCCACTAATATCATAACTTTCAGGCAACGGAGCACGAGTGATGTGCCTTCAGTTGTAATTGATAACACAAACAAAGGAATCCACAGTCCCTTGATAATATGCTTTCCAGCAGCAACCCAGAAATACCTACAGATAAAACATTCTCCTAAAAAGTTTTATTTTGTAGGAAAAATTTGGTTATTTCTAAAGAATTAAACACTGCAAAATTCAGATTAATCATTATCTTATAGTCTAAGATCGTCACCTCAGTATATACTCCGCACAGATTTCTAAAAAAAAAAATAGTTTCCACCTAAATGTTTTATCTAGAAGGCATTAAACAAGTGAAATATTAGAATATATAACCATTTAGAGTATATATTTCACTTATATTTCAAGGACAGTTGCCTTGGTTGAACAGACCATGGTCACCTTCAAAACACTATTCTGAATTGTTGTGGGTCATCTCCCCCACAGATAATTGTAACCACACTGGGATCCACTTAAGTGTATGAAATAGTGACTTTCTATCCTGGGTTTGAAACATACAAAGTGACTTTTTTTTTTTTAAACTGATGATTAAAAATTATTGAAAGTGGTTTTAAAAATATATTCAATGGAGTTTACAATGATTTAAAAAATAAGCATAAGTCACAAAGCACTCTTGGATAAAAGGAATATGAAAAGAGCTCCCTAAAAGTGTTAGGGTTTTCATATTCAAAATAGAAATGAATGGTGTTGTAACATACCTGGATTGTTTTTGCTTTTTTCCATTTTAATGAAATCTTGGTTTCATAAGCTAAGAAAAGATGTATTGAGCTGGTTTCTTCACTTATTTGTTCAGTAGTTTCTAAATAAGAATTTTTTTAATTGTACTAATTTTTATAGCCTTTTTAAACTTTATTTTTCTATAACCTTACTTTAGAAAAAAATACTAAATACAAAAGGGTATAACATAATATGATTTTAGGAAGTTTACAAAAATTCTGTTTAATTTGTGTAATCTAAATACTTCATGTTTACCTACTATAAGCATAGCAATATTTAAATTATAAGATATTGTTTTGATTTGATACTTCAAGCTCATTTGAATAACAAATTCTCCCTGTCATTAAGAGTGAGATAATTTCATTTTTGAAACTAAGCCAAAATAGGCTTTTTTTTTTTTTTTTTAGATCAGTGAAACAGATCCTTTCCTTTCACACAATGTGATATGGAGGTTCGCCAAACTCTTGGTTGGAAGAATCATATTCTTCTTTCATATTCTTTTGAAATGGCTTTAAATGTATAAATGTATGACTAAAGTTACTCTGTTGTTTCTGTCTCCTGCCCCCTTCCAATATTTACAGATCCTATAAAGTCAGCAGAATTCTGAGTTTAGAGGTTGCTTCAGTGAACATTCAACGCTGTCGGTGAGTTTGGAATTATAATCAAAACCATCGACCGTTGATTGTACCCTATGGCTAACCGTCATCTACCATCATCTACTACTCCACGGCTTTCAGAATTTGCAGAAGATGGAAAACCGAACCAGGACACCCCAGGATGTTCTCTTCCCCATGCAGAGATTATTTTATAAAAGGTCACAATCAACATTCATTGCTGTCGGTGGGTTGAACTGTGTGGACAAGCTCACTGAACAATGAATGCAACTGTGGCCCCACTTTTTGCAGACACAATCAAGAGATACCCCACCTTTGAAAGATGTATTGCATGTAGTAATATTGATCTTTAATGTTTCCAATCGGCAGCATCTTCTGGTTTACTTACTCAATTTTTATCATAATGACCAGATTTAGATGAAAAAGGCTTTCGCTTAAGCAAGAATAATACTTCTTTACATTTCTGAATGGTACAGAGCACTTAGAAAAAAAGTAACCTGTTTTATTCATAGCATCTATAAGATAATCATTTAGGTTAGCTCACCTTCCTACTGTCTCGGTGTGGGTGGACAAGAAGACGGAAGGAAACACAGGCCATCTGGCACCCATACCCTTAATAATAACAGCACTTAAAAATCTCATTCTATCTTTTACTTGATTTCTTGATCAAATTAAGACAGAAAGACACAGTAATTTTATATTTCTGTTGCTCTGGGTGGGGACGGACTCAAGTAATCCTTCCTCTTGCTATGGTATTTGCTAAGGAGAAAAAAAATGTATAAATAACTACATAACTATTAGGACAGTTGTGAAACTCATATGGTAGATTGATTTCTCTAATTAAATCCAACTTTAAGATAAAACTTTCCCACTTTTTTTGTGCTTTGCCTTCCAAGATGCCACTCTGTGTTATCAGACTTACAACTGTGGTCTATTAATTGCCTCATATTACTCATCTGACTTCTTCACAGAAAGGCTATGTATGTCAGGGTTTTTCAGAACTAGTTTGGCTCTCTGTTCTTATATTGAACTATCATCACTGCATTCTACTGTAGCAGTTTTAAGCTTTTCATTTGAAATAATAATTTTTGTATTACTTTGTATAATAATAGTAATTATAATCACATAAATCCTTCAAGATTGTTTATGTTTGGATTATTTGGAAGACTTGGATATTCAGTATTTTAAAATCTGTCAAATACATTATTCTTTCCCTTCCTTGACCTTTTCAATTTTATTTTCTTTCAAGTCCCATTGCAGAAACCTATTCCTGGGACCCGGCTCCAGATCTCTTCATGACCATTAGCTATTTCTCCACATCCAAGATCTAAACTGTGATTTCTCACTTTCTGCCTATCATTTCCTACCATTCTGGTTTCTCACTCTTTTATTTACAAGGTGACTGTCCTTTCAGTTTTGGTGTTGCTAGGAGAAAAAAAAAAGTCACACAATCATAAGGATGCATGTTAGTACATATCCGATATGGGCTTCCAAGTTCCTCAGTTTCTCAACTCTGACCTAGCATTCTCCTACCCACCCCCCCAGAGTTAGCTCAAATGTTTTCTTCCTGTCTCAACTGCTTCATCATTCCATTTCCAATGGCTGAACTAAACTATGGTTTTCACTGAGTAGCTTTAGTCCATCAAATTGCTCCCTCAATTTCCTAATCTATATGGTACATATAGTCTCCTGCCCCATAGTTATCTTCTTCTTGCTTTGCTCAGGACATATATCCCTCTACTCATTCACTGTACTGGTTCTTTCCATTTAACATAGGACAAGGTTGGAGTATCTAGGTGGCCCAGTTGGTTAAGCATTTGCCTCTTGATTTTGGCTCAGGTCATGATCTCAGGGTCATGAGATCGAGCCCCACATTGGGCTCCATGCTCAGGGGGGAGTCTGCTTCTTTCTCTTTCTTCCTCTTCCTCTGCCCCTCCCACTGCTCATTCATTCTCTCTCTAGCTCTCAAATAAATAAATAAATCTTTAAAAAGAAACTTACAGCATTTAGTTTTCTCTATTCTCAAGGAAATTTAAGGAAAATCTCCTCTGTACTTGCTTCATCCCATTTGTTTCTCCTCTTTAAAGCTGAGACGTTGAAAATAGTGCATAGCATTGTCTAAATTTAGTGGTTTCCTATTTTCACAACTACCTGGAATTTGTCTTCTTCTTCCATCCCTCTCTCCACCCCTGTATGCTATTGTTCGACTGAAACTGCTCTTGACCAAATCACCAGCAAGCTCTCTATTGACAAATACAAATCATACTTTCCTGCTTGGACTCCCCATGATGTCTGTCACTACTGACACTTCTTCCTTCTTTAAAGTCTAGTCTCCACTGATTTTTGTTACCTTAATCTCATTTGAATTTTTCTGTCTTTATAACAATGATGTCCTTTTTCTTTTTTAGAAGCCTATCTGAATCTGTTTAATCTACCATTATGTTTTCTTGTGAGACACATTGTCAACTGAAATTTCAGAGTATCTCTTCTCATGCTTTACAATCTTCACAATTTCCTCACACGTATGATACTTATATCTACTTAGATTCTGCTGATACTGAAATCTTTGTCTCCAGTCTAGATATTCCGAATCTGCATATCTAATTGTCTTCTGCTCTTCCCATAGACCCAAGTTCATCCATGACCACAGCAAACTCATCATCTTTTCCCCAAGGAATAACACCTTTCATCTACTTGACAGTCAAAGCCAGAAACCTTCATATCATTGCATCTCCTGTCTCTTGCTTTCTGTTCTCTTCTGCACATATAATCATAATATCCTAAAGATGTGTCCTTCTTGGAACACCTGGTTGACTCAGTTGAAAGAGCATGTGACTCTTGATCTCAGGACCATGAGTTCAAGCCCTATTTGTTCAGAGATTACCTGAACAAATAAAACTTAAAAAAAAAAAAAAAAAAAAAGATGCTCACTTCTTGTGAACTAAAATTCTAATTGTTCTGTGTACTTGTATTACCTAGTTTAGAAACTCATACTTCTTACTTGGACCATTCCAACAGTCTCCTAATTTATTCCTATCTATACTCAACCATCTGCTCAATATTTTCTCAACAATATATATATATATTTTTTAATATAATTTTTTATTTTTTATAAACATATATTTTTTTAATTAGAAACTTGATTATGTTGTAGAACTCTTTAATGCCCTCTGAATAAAGCTTTCTAATATATTTAACAGATGGATTGTTCTGATGGGAAAAAATGTGAATATTAGCTAAGTAGGAAAAAAATGAAATTTTAACCTGGAATTTCACATAATCCCTCCAGATTTACTTGTAGGGAATTAATTGAAATTATAAAAAATCTTCTGAAGTTAATGTAGTTGAAGACTTATTAATCTTGAAATAGTGAAGAACTTTTTCAATATTAACACAAAGCAAAAAGAAAAAAAAATGGGAAGATCTTAATCTTCAATCTGTAGCATGTCAAAAAAACACAATAAAAAGACAAATGTCAAAATGGAAATGAATATGATCAATAAGAAAGACAAATGAAAAATTTAAAAATGTTCTCACTATAGAAAAAGCAATGAGGGGAAAATTAACACTTCAAAAGATAAATGAACAACAGAACCAAATAGCAAAGTCACAGAAAAAATGCAAATGAGTGATATTGAAATGAATGTTCTTAAATACTAGATATAATTATCTTTGGTTTCTCCTGATACTTACTTCCAAAATTGATCTTACTGCCTTTTTTTAAACATGTGATCTCCCCAGCAGTGCCTGATTGGACCAGTGGTATACACTTGTCCCAAGGGGAACCAATTTATAGGTTTTGTAGAACTTTTATATTTTTTTCTTAGGAATTTGAACTAAAATATACTAAATCAGTCAGGAGGTAGTAGGTGTGTACAAGATCTATAATGTCATGAAGATAAGGGGTGGATTGACATTTTTACCCTGCTTACATATCAATAAATCAGAAGTAGAAGGTGGTCGATGAAGAGCAACAATAAGAAGCAGGTGTGAGATATTATATAGCTCCCTGAGAAATGGCTGGAGCAACTTCAGTCCACAAAGTTCCAGGTCTAGAACTCATTTTCCCAGCTGTCTTGGCTGTTTTTTGGTGGCTTTTAGATGTCTAGAAAATGACTGAAGTCTTTAAATAACCCCTAGTTTATTTGTTAGCTAAGGCTGGTGTCTATCCTTTGCCTTCAGAACCATATAATCATAAGTGTTTGAACTGATGCCAAATTTATGGTAACAATTTGGCATTATATCAAGAATTGTAAAATGTTCATAAATTTGAATCAATAACTCTATTTCCAGGATTCTCTTTAATGTATGTACATATGAATATATTCAAAACAATATTATTTTTAGAAATTTAATAATGGAAGCAAGCTACATATTCAACAGTAGAGAAGAGGGCAGTGAATTATGACAGGACTATGACAGAAAATAATTAAAACCCCAAAATGTTTTAATGAATGGAGAGCCTGCTTATAATTAAGAAAACTCAGGCTGAGGATTAAATCTCAAAGCCATGAAGAAATTAGTTAGCCTTCCGAAGCCTCAATTTTCTCAGCTGTACAGTTGGTAAATTTCTTACCTGATAGTATTGTTTTGAGGATAAATAAAATAATTCATGTAATGACTTGAGAATAATTTTTGATAATTAATAAATATTGAGTAGTTGCAATGAACTCTATCTTACGTATGACACTTATTATTTTTATGTAATTCTTAGTGCTGAAATTTTGGTGATTTTTCTTTTCAAATGCATTATATCTTTTTTCTCTTTTGTCTGCTTTGTTATATTTTTGTTTTGTTTTGTTTCAAGCTAATAACACATATTTCTTTACTGTCCTAAAAGACAGCAGGTCTTGGGGCACCTGGGTAGCTCAGTTGGTTAAACATCCTGCTCTTGATTTTGGCTCAGATCATGATCTCAGGGTAGTGAGATCAAGCCCCATTTTGGGCTCGTGCTGAGCATGGAACCTGCTTAAGATTCTCTCTCTCCCTCTGCCACAACTCCACCCCCACCCCTGCCACTCAAATGGACACACTCTCTCTCTCCCTAAAACAAAAACAAAAACATTAAAAAAAAAAAAAAAAAAAGTAGGTCTCGGTCAATTGCAAAAAGAAATAAAGCTAAATAGAATTACCATTTACTTTACTGAATTTCACAATGATCTATGTGTCCTGCTATCTTCACAAGAACCATTTGAGGAAGAAAATACTATTTTGAATATGGGGACAAGACAATAAGTAGTATACTGTTGTCACAACACCAGCAGAGGAATGGCTCTAAACTACCCAGTTTAAATAGAAATTTTGAGAATCTAGCCTTCAGTGAATAACTGTTTCTGAGAAAAGATAGTGTATTCCTTTCAAAACAATAGCTAGGCCAAAATTAACTTCTGTTGGGATTTATGTAAAGCATAAAGATATGATCTGAGAAAAAGTTTTATATTCTCAGACTCCATATTTGGAAGAATATAATTTAAGTGATTTAAGACCTGTTTTTGTTTGTTTGTTTGTTTGTTTGCTCAACAGAGAAAATAGTCTCCAAATGTCAGAACCTTCACCCACTTACCCACTCTTTTTGTTGCTCCAACCTGGCATTAAGAGCAATGTCAAACACATGATAAGAGCTCATTAGTTATTAGTTGAATTAATGAGTCATGAACACAGATACTCAGCAAGCAGTACCTCCAATGACTGACTCATATAATACTTCAGACTAGATGCTATGAGTCAAAGTTGAGTCTCTTTGAAAAGTAGTTTTTTATGAAAATTATATACAGAAGTGGCGTCCTAACATTTACTTATGTGTTTACCACATACGAATTTAACTACTATATTTCTTCCAATCTAATAGACAATCAATGACAAGACAAACCATGATTGTCTAAAGTAATGAGAAAAGGAAGAAAGAAAGAAAAAGAAAAGAGATGAAAAGTCAAAGAAAAAAATACAAAAAGGAAAGAAAAGAGAAAAGATCTTCTAGAATGTCCTGAGCTGTTTTATCATATGAGGAAACAGTAAGAAGGTGCTGGGTTGAACCAGGAAGAGTGCCATCATCAGAACGCAACCCTGCTGATGCCTTGATCTTGGATTTCCCAGCCTCCAGAACTATGAGAAAAAAATTTCTGCTGTTTATAAGCAACCTAGTATTTGCATTTTCTTATGGCAACCTAAATGAAGACAGACAGATGATTCAAACTAGAATAATGAAGTAATGGGAGAGAGCCCAGTTATCAGGACATAAAATAGTAGAACCTAAAATTAAACTGGTTGATCAAAACTATTCCCTGATTCACATGAAGATTCAGAACACTGAGGATAAAGAGAACATTCAAAAGTCTGCAAGGAAGAAAAATCAGCTGACCTCTAGGGATCTGGAATTTAAATGACACCACACTTCTTAACAACAATACTAAAAGTCAGAAAACGATGGAAAATTGTTTTCAAAATCTTGAAGGAAATGGACAGAGTGGAGCAAGCAGACAGAAGATTCTAGGAGAGAGAAGTCTGAGAAGGAAACAGAACTAATAGAATATCTGCTATATTCACTCATCCAGTAAGATTTAAGTGCCTTCTCTATACTAGAAACCATTCTAGACATTGGAGATATAACAGAAAACAAGTGTTTGTTCTCAGAAACCTGCATTGTGGTGGAGGGTAAGACATAACAAAGGAATAAATTAATAAGTGTGTAAATATATTTTAAAAAAGAAAGAAGGAAGGAACAAACCCTGATCAATATAATCTTAAAAATGCCTTCAATTTTAAGATACATCTCAATTTCAGATATGTTAAAATGTAAAAAAAAAAGAAAAAAAATTCATCTTAGAGTCAATGAAATACAGTAATTATCCTCAGACCCCACAACTGATGGGTTGCATTCCTTCTAGTAAACAACAAATACAAATATATCTGAAAAGATAATTCAAGTAAGAAAAAAAATGGTGAAGTTTTGGGAATGACGTCAATTTTTTCCCACCATTGACCACAAAGGAAACACGTTTTGAACTTCACGTGTGTTTTAAGGATTTTCAAGGGTTGCTTTAGTTATACAAGATTTTTATTATAGATGCTATATGAATTTTAAAATCTAACATTCCCCTTGACCTTAAGGTAAAAATAAATCTTAGGTATATGAACAGTTTTTTCTTAATTTTTAATGCTATAAATTATAGCCTAGTAAGAAGAGACTGCATTTACTTAGCAGCCAAATTTATATTGCACAAATCCTTTCTTTTACTTTAGACAGTGCCATCACAATGCAGTATAATTTTAACAGGTCTTCATCAATGTTTTCTAAGTCACTCCCCATCCTCTTTAGACAAATTCACTTATTGTTCTTGCTCCCTCTAAGAAAGCAATCGTGAGTTCCTTCAGACTCCTCTAAACCACCCGTGCCTATGCCAATTTTCCTGAAAAATCAACACCAAGTAATAAGAATAAAAGATTCCACTATATTCACTGCCTGAATCTCTCTCAACCCTGGACAGACAGATTGGACCCATGCACGCCATGCCTCAGCTAGTGGCGCCAAATCACACAAAGCCATTTTTAAGATGCTTGGTCTATGCTATCAATCCTCTTACCTTAGGCAACCCCCTCCTGCTGGTTAAGTGCTAACACATGCTTTACAACTGCAGGAAGGGATATGGTTTACAGATTAAAATTAGATGCAGAATTAAATTGCTTGAACACAGCAAAAAACGAAAGAGGTAGTGTAAGGGTGGAGAAGACAATTTGGGCATGCCAATACTCACACACACTTAATTCCAAGACTTGTATTTCCATGAATTTCCATTAGAATTCTTGGGTTCAGGTTCTACTTCCATTACTGAGAGAAACTTTCAGAGCAATAATACATAGGATCTGTCAAAGAATATGCAGCCCCATGAAAGTGAATGTTCAAAATGTGGAATTTACAGTCATAAGAGATCTCTGAGTCAAATACCAGAGCTCCTTTTAGAAAGCCAAGTAGAGTAATTTAATGACTACTAATGGCATTTGTAACTTCTCAGGCTACTATAATAAGAGTAATCAGATCTCAGGCTTCAGGGTGTAACATGATCACCTGTGCTTTTCAGAAAGGAATTTCTGTACACACGGATAGTGCTGCACAGCTGGCCAAGCACATTATTGGTAATGTCAGAGGGAAGGAGAAGAGAGATCACCTCCTCCAAATCATTTCATGCCTTTTACAACTGGTAAACACAGTTAAAATAGTTAAAAGAGTGTCTTTTAAATTTTTGTAAAGTGCCACTCATTGCCTTAAAACCTCAGACCTAACCAACAAAGAAAAAAAAAAAAAAAAAGAAGAAGAAGAAGAAGAAAAAGAAAAGAAAAGAAACAGAGTTCACACTATGTACTTTCTTGGTTTAGAATATAAGGCCATAAAATGAAAGCTATGTCCTCATCCACTAAATAAATACGTGTTGGGAGCCTATTTATTTATTGGCATTTTGCTAAGTGCTGGTGGATACCATGGTAAGCACAGTTACTACTTCCTGGGAACCTACAGTCTAGTGGCAGAGAAAGATTCATCACATAGTTGCATAACTAGAGAGCTCTAAAGTAAAGGAATAGAGAATAAAAGGAAGACCACAGAACTTAAAAAGAAAGAAAGGAAGGAAGGAAGGAAGGAAGGAAGGAAGGAAGGAAGGAAGGCAGGCAGACAGACCAAAGTGGCATCTTACTTGACTTATGATGCAAGAGAAGATATACCAGTGAAGAAACTCACTGGGTCATTCACCAACATGGAAAAGTTACAGACTTTTTAAGTGCTAGATAGGAGTATTCTTTTTTTTTTTTAATAAAGATTTTTATTTATTTGATAGACAAAGATCACAAGTAGACAGAGAGGCAGGCAGAGAGAGAGGGGGAAGCAGGCTCCCCGCTGAGCAGAGAGCCCGATGTGGGGCTCGATCCCAGGACCCTGAGATCATGATCCGAGCCGAAGGCAGAGGCTTAAACCACTGAGCCACCCAGGCGCCCCTAGATAGGAGTATTCTTAATGATGTGCTAAGTAAGTCTTAAAAACTAGCTCTCTGGATAAGAAGATGTCTCTGCATGGTTGGGGGAAAAAATCTTATAATTTGTTGGTCAGTAATGGGTTTTCAGTTAGGTCAAGAAAGGGTTTGGTGTACCAAGGTCATTCAAAGTTTCACCATTTTTATAAGTTTCAGCTGGTTTGAACTAGTTATGATGAAATTTAATTTTTATGTCATTCAGGCAAGCGCGGCTCTGGTGGAAAAATTTCCATTTACCGATGTAAAAGATAATCAGTAAGGAGTTGGAGTAGGAGAGGTCAGGGAAGGAAGACAGAGCATCCTAGCAGACATGCGAGAATGACATGTGCAGACATCGATTATGAGATAAGAAAGACAGTTCAAGGAAAGGTTAGAGGCCCGTACTGTGTGGATGGAGCAGAACCTATAGGGAGAATACTGTCATTTGAGGTTGAGGAAGTGGGCTAGGGAAAGGCCATACAAAATATATAAGCCATGTTGGAAATTTTGGTGTACTGTCCTAAAAACATTAAGAGTCTACTGAAGAGTTTTTAAAACAAAGGAGGCTGGAGGGTAGTGGATGATCTGATTTGTGTTTCAAAAAAATCCCTAGTTACAGTGTGAAAGATGAACTGAAGTTTTCACTAGTTGAGCTGCTTCTATAGCACTTAGGAAGCAATCAACATTGTCTACAACAGAGATGACAGAATTTAAAACAGAGGGTTTCTGGTAAATATGGATGATTTCAACATTGAAAGAGAGGGATAGTGTGAGGGGAAATGATAATCAGGACACCCAAGTTTCAAACTGTCCTATCATTCATCAACATAGTACCTAATTCCTGATCCATTTCCCTGTCTTAGAGACTATTGCTTGGCAGCTTCTCAAAATTGGCCCCAAAGATCCTCATCGACTGATTTATCCATTCTGATGTACAAAAATATGCCTCTTCTTGAGTCAGGGCTGGACCTAGTGACTTAATTCTAACAAATTGAATGTGGGGAGGTGACAGTATCACTTTCAAGATGAGGTTACCAAAAATAAATGTAGTTTCTGTCTTGGTTTCTCTCTTTTGCTCTCTCCTGGATCACACTGTGGGAAAAACCACTTGCCATATCATAAAACAGTCTCATGGAAAGGCTCCTGTGGCAGGGGACTGAGGCCTGCCAGTAGCCACTTGAGAGAGCTTGTCAGGGGGTCCTCCTGTAGTCAGATCTCTGGATGACTGAAGCAGTATGGACATCTTGATCATAGCCTTACAAAAGACCTCAAGCCAAGAGGAACCCAGACAAACCATGCCAGATTCCTGATTCCAGAAACTGTGAGATAATGTCTTTATTCTTTTAAGTTGGGAAGATTGGGGTGCTTTGTTACACAGCAATAGGTGACTAGCATTAAGCAAGGAATTTACCCTTTTTAAGTCACTTTCATAAAAAAAAATAAATAAAGCTCCAGGTGCACTACTTTACATTCCTTCACTATATTATTTCTTGTTTCTTTTCTTACTGAATCTTCTGAAAATGTTATTTTTACTGAAATCGGTGTGCAGACATGATAGAAAATTTAAATAATTTAAGTTTGAATGATTTTGAATATGATAAAAGAGAAAAGAATGAGAATGTGATATATTTATAAACTCACCTCTATTATAAGGCTAGGATGTATTCTGCTTCAGTAAATTTGGCACTCTCAAAGAATAGATAAATGGAAAGAACTTGAACTACATTTATCTTCTATGTTTTAGTGAATTTTAGTTATGTTTAGTAAAACTCCAGTTGTACTAATTAAGCAAAAGTAACTGCCTTCCATTTTCTGCTATAATTATATAATGATAGGAGAGAGACCTTTTCTGTATCTTGTTCATAATACTGGCTACTACAAAATAAGAATGAACTGGGCATTTAGGAAATATAAAATTAAGTTATTTCCATGAAAATTTTGCTCTCTGGATACTGCAGGACTTTAGCCTTTAGCAATTCCTTCCCCATCTCTAGCCCTACTTCAAAAGATTTCATGGAGGTTCTGGGAGATTTCACAAACCCAATCAAATCTTATGTTGTACTACCCACCTTCTTCCACTTCTCCTTTCTGTTGAATTAGAACCATTCGTATTTAGCACCACTGTTCTTTTGGCTGCATGTAGTCACACCCAGCAGACACTGCTTTCTCCTGCTGACAGAGCAATCTCATTGGGTAACAACAACATGGCTGCCAAATTCTGCCATTTCTGGGTACCACCTCTCCCCTGCAGTGCTGACTCAAGCTGCCAAAGCTTCACAATATGGAAAGCTAGAGAATTTCTTTCATTTTTCAGTGTCACACTCCAGTAAAATGCTACCAAAGAACTGCATTTTTTCCAGTTCCACATGAAGTTGTAATGCAGTCGTTCCTTCTGTTTATTCAGAGACTCAAGCATAAATCCATAAGGTGAAGCCAACAGACTCACTGACATACACAACAAGCACTTTGCTAAATTCAGAACTGTCTTTTGTGTTAAGCCTAAGACAGAGGCTAAGGATTTATGATTGGCCAACCATAAAAATCCTTTCTTTTTTTTTCCTTTCTTAGAATGAAGCTGTCTGTGAGGAAGTTCCTCAGCTCTTCATAAAATAGATTTCTGGGAAGGCATAGGGAGAATCACCTAAATCACAGCAAAGGCAACTACTTAGCTTCAAACTGGTCTGCAAAGGTGACTACCTGAGCTCAGAGTGGTTCCATAAAACACCAGTTAAGTAATCCTTTACTCTTTAATTGTTCCTGTTAACAACAACAGCTACAATGACAATAAATAGTAAATACCTTAAGTTTCCCGGTATGAACACTGAATTTAGAAATTGGAAGAATTGCTTTAGTCCAATTCATGAACTACTTCTTTGATGCAAAAAAGACTGACTATTCTTCCAGAATCTTCCATGCCAAATGATTTCCTCATCTTTAAATAATATTTCTGGAATAACAGATATCAAAAATCCCTTGCAACTCTAAATCTGTAAGATTGAATTGGAAGGAAAAGAAAAATTTTAAGAAGTTATTTAGCCAAACGATTATATATATGTATATTAGAAACTTTGTTTTACATTTACTTTTACTGATATTAGAATTTTTTTTTATTTTCATCAATTTTAAACCATTTTTTAATTTAATTTACTTACTTACTTATTTCCTTTGAGAGAGAGAGAGAGAATCGCAAACAGTTCTTGGGGCTCTATCCCATGACCCTGAGATCATGACCTGAGCCAAAATCAAGAGTTGGGTGCTTAACTTAGTGAACAACCTAGGCACCCATTATGCCATTTATTCAACAGAGACATAAAGAGAGGAGAAAGTATTTGTTGGTTTGTGTCAATAATCAGACTGATCACTTTAAAATAAATAGAGATATTTTTAAAGAGCAAAACTTCAAAGAAAATCAAATGAAAAATTTTTATTAAAGCAGGACAAGTATAAGGAGGTATTAAAAACAATGACAGTAAGAGCAAAGGGAACAAAGATAATCCCCAAATTTCCATTTTGGGTTTCATTTCATTTCCACACTTTGAGGAAGTCAACAGCAGGTTACAGTTTTTGCTGTTTTCTTCACACTTGTAATTCCCAATGTGGTTGAAATCTCATTCCAAGCTAATTGAAGTAGGAGGAATGATTTAGACTCCTGATTTCAAGCCTGGGCCTAAATGATTCACAATACTTTTATTGCTAACTAACCTGTATTCTACCAAGGGCACCTCCGATGTAAGTAAAACATGCCAAATAATTTAACATGTGAGTTATCATGAAGCACAATTTCATTGTTAAATATTTACTTGTTCTTTTATAGTATTTGCATGGGTATACAAACTCTGTTCTACTTGACTCAGTGCCATCAGAAGGAAATGTCAAGCACCGGGGGAAAATTTGGCACTTTGATTCCACAAGGGTAACTTGCTCCTCTTGCAAATCTTTGCTGAAATGCCCAAAAGGTACTAAGAGTAAAGCACAATTGAAAAAAATAGGAAAAGGTGTTATTCATTCTCCAAAATTTTTTGAAGAATTCCTTCATTAAATTAGGAACATGGGCCAATGAGCTTAGACTGAGAGAAAGACTGGCACCATCAAATATTGCAGATGGGAATGCAAAATAGTACAGCCCCAATGAAAAAGAATTGGGCAATATCTAATAGAATGATATATGCATTAAATATAATTAAAATACTAAAGAAACAGTTCACAAAATTAAAAATGAACTGAAATGGATCAAGCTAATTGCATATTCAGTTGGTAGAAAAATAATTATTTCCTAGTGACTTAACATAGTACATGATATTGTGACAGTATCACCTTTATGGAATATATTTCACAAAGAGATACAGAGCTGTAAATTTCACTCAGTGGTTTAATTCTTTAGTAATTTGGTATTAGAAAACTATTTTATATAAATTACAGAATAATATAAATAATTACAAAAATACATAATACATTAATATTATTAGAACCAAGATTTTCAGAATAGAAGTAAAGAAGTATAAATATAAAATCAAAGAATTTAATTAAAAATTATGTAATGCTGTATTTTAATTGGAGCTATTAGTATAAACACGTCTTAAAAGCCAAAAGACATTCCCCCAAATTTTGTCCACAGCAAAGCCAAAAGATAACAACAATCTTGGTAAATTGCATTATTTTTTTCAAACCATTATCTATCTCTTTCTACTAGATCCATTCCTGCAGAACCTCTCTCAGACACCCCTTCCTTTGGAAGAAGCAAACTTCCCAGGAAGAGCACAACCACAACTTGGAGAAATGCCTACATAATGTGCAAGGTATTCAGCTCAAAAAGAGGAGGCAATGTCAGCAAACTGACTCAACAATTCAGGGACCTAATTTAAATGTGAAGAGACAGTTTGAGGTTCAAATATATAAAGGGGGAAAGACAACTGGGAAAGATGTTTTAAAACTTTTCCAGGAAAACACTGTTTTTTGTTTTGTATTATTTTTTCCAATTACAGTTTCTGAGCAGAGAGTGTATATATAGGATGGATTTACTCTCAAGGTGTGGGAATGTTGGGAGTCATCATTCATCCCTTGATGGGAGAGTTTTCTTAGCTGAGCTTTATGATCATGACCGGTAAACTCTGATCAAAAGATATTGATTTTACTCTTTTCGGATTTTTCTCTTCTTTTCCATTTCTTTATATATAACACTAATTCTGCCCTGGGACTATGACTAAATTCAAGTTGTACTAAATGGTGTATTGGTATTATGTATAGCATAGCAAAGCATTTTCACTTGAGTTCTGGGCATAGCATGTTTACTGGATAAATATTACTTAGGGAATTGGTAGTTAAATTTTCAATAGATGCCATGGGATCTTTGTTATGAGGATCTGACTGTGGTTTCAAAATGTTGGGCAAATAGGAAAGGTTCTGTGGATCTTCTGTGGCTCTGGAATACAAGGGGTATTTGAGAGATGAAAAGATGCTGAAGGAACAATGCCTGCCCCATTGGAAAGTAATTGTGGACGTCTCTGCTGAATAAGAAACCAGAAATCACTTGGGTACCTCAGAGAAGATCCCTTTAATGAGGATAGAGCAGAGGAAGAATAAATTAATGAGAAAAGATGATTTTGCACATATTGTTGAATTTTTACAGCCTGGCTATAAAAATCAGGATAAATTATTTCAGATATTTAGACTTTGTTAAAATAAAAGATATATCTCAAATAGAAGTTATTCTGAACCCCTGTTTGTCAGCAAAACAACCCTCAAGATGTATGTGAGCTACCTTAAATATAAAAAAAAATCAAGTGACTAAAAAGAATCTATTAAAAATGTCATTTATTTTTGAAAATCACATATTCTATGTTCTTAAGAAACACTTATTAACATTCTAAGATACAGATTTTCCATAGACAAATTTGGGAAATATCTCTCTAGAGGAATGTCTTCTGTCTGGGGTAGACTATGTTCCAGTGAAATGTTAAGTGCCCATGAGATACACCAGCCTGGCACCTTCACATGTCTTTTTTTTTTTTTTTTAAGATTTTATTTATTTATTTGACAGATAGAAATCACAAGTAGGCAGAGAGGCAGGCAGAGAGAGAGGAGGAATCAGGTTCCCAGCTGAGCAGTGAGCCCGATGTGGGGCTCGATCCCAGGACCTCGGATCATGACCTGAGCCAAAGGCAGAGGCTTTAACACACTGAGCCACTGGGAGTCCCCACATGTCTTTATTATTAAACTCCACAATTTACAAAATAAAAAAGGATTATGGGGAAGACTTGAAAGGAGACACAGCCTGCTTGGTAATTATTTTTCACATCTTAAAACATTTAATATTTTAAAGTAGGGTAGGATTTCAATATGGTAGAGTGAGCACAGATCCTAAATGGTATTAGGACAGCTAGATTCACATGTAAAACAATGAATCCAGACACAGAAATTGCATCATTCACAAAAATTAACTTAAAATGCATCACAGGCCTAAATGTAAAATTAAAAAAAAACTATTAAACTCCAAGAAGATAACATAGGAGATAATCTAGATGAACTTGGGCTTGGTAAACATTCTAGATACAACACCAGAGGCTTGATCCATGAAAGAATCGATAATCTGGGCTTAATGAAAATTGAAAATTTCATGAAAATTAAAAATTTCTGCCCTGAAAATTTTGCTGTCGAGTGAATGAAAAGATAAGCCACAGATTGGGATAAAATATTTGCCAAAAACATATCTAGTAAGAACTGTTATCCAAAATAAAGAAGGATTTAAAAATCAACTATAAGAAAAAAGACAAACATTAAGCAATAGACCTCACAGAGGAGATTGATGGGTGACAAATAGACAGATGAAAAGATGCTCCACAACATGTCATCAGGGAAATGCAAATAAAACAGCAACAATGTATCACATCATACATATCAGAGTAGCCAAACTCCAGAACACCAACAGCACCAAATGCTGGCAAGGATATGGAGCAACAGGAACTCCAGTTCACTGTTAGTATGAAACATGGTACAGCTACTTTGGAAGACAGTTTGGCAGTTTCTTACAAAACTAAGCATAATCCCCCCCCCACACACACACAATGCAGAAATCAGTTTCCGTGATCACTCAAAGAAATTAAAACTTTATACCAGACCAAAACCTGCACATGGACTACAGCAGCTTTATTCATAATGGCCAAGCGACCTCAAGTAGGCAAGTGAATATGAATAAACTGTGGCATATCCAAACAATGGAATATTATTCAGCACTAAAGATGAATGAGCTATCAAGCCATGAAAAGACACAGAGGAGCCTAAAATCCGTGTAAGTGAAAGAAGCTGATCTGGTTGAATAGGGTAGAGCATAGCAGATTTTTAGGGCAGTGAAAATACTCTGCATTATAATTATGGACACATATCATTACACATTTGTCCAACGCCATAGAATGTGTAACACCAAGAGTGAAAAGTAATGTAAACTAGGGACTTTGATAATGACGTATCAATGTAACTTCATAAACTTAACAAATGCACTACTCTGGTGGGGGTTGTGAGTCATGAAGCAGGCTATGCATCTATACGGGCAGGGAGTATATGGGATAGCTCTGTATCTTCCTCTTGTTTTTGCTTCGAACCTAAAGCTGATCCAAAAAAAAAAAAAAAAAAGAAGAAGAAGAAGAAGAAGAAGAAGTCTTAAAAAGCATGAAAATTAATCTAGCACTCAATTCTTATCAACACAAGATACGATAAAAGAATGGAAACAATACCTTCATGACATGAGAGGAAAAATACATTCTTCAGTCTTAATTTCCAAACCCAGACAAATTTATCGACAATAAATTAAGTATGAAACTACAGAAGAGACATTTTCAGGAGCTGAGGACCAGACATTTACCTCCCACATACTTTCTAAAATGATCTACAGGAATCATTGAACCCAAAACGGAACAACTATTCTAGATGGAGAAAGCAGATAGAGACTATAAGGAGAAGGAGGACCTGAATAACAACAACAAAAAAAGATGCAGGAGAGAGTTCTGAGTATTCTAATTTTTAAATTGAATTCTGTTGGGGGGGAGGGGGTCTGAGTTTATAAAGACACAGAATAAAGTAAAGAAAGTTATTATAAAGGAGACACTCAAGTTTTTTTGTAATGCTCTAAATGTAATATAACCAGCTCAGAATGGAACAAGCATTCAAAAGTCTTGAGAACAAGATTTTACAAGAACATTCCATCAAGTAGGTAGAATTGACAAGATACTGGAAAATAATATGGATGTGGTAAAATGTGCATGTTCACACACACACACACACACACACACACACACACAATCTTCCAGCCTAAGAACAAATTAGAATAAAGACAAAAAAGGATAGTGATCAGATTTTGTAGGAATAACAGAACCTGTAAAATAAAGACCTGTTGAAAAATTAAACATCTGTCGTGATTTGGAGCAATTAGTAGACCACAGAATGGAGAATCCATATGGTTGTTTTCCTTAGAGAACACATTACAGTAATAGAAGAGGATCACTATAGACTGTTATACCACTGGATTCCAACACAAATAATACTAATAGATTCGTAGTAATGTAAATGTTATTTTCAGCTTTGCGGCAATGCATGTAAGAGTCAGCTGGGTTTCCAGAATTTTTAAAATATGCGTTTTACCATCCTTGATAATTTGAAAGTAACAGTAAGCCTGCTAGAATGTGGGAGGTATAAGAAAAGTTCTAGAATAGCAGTTGGGAGGCATTTAGATCTTCATTTGAAGAAGTAGGGGGTTACAATACACTGTCAATAATGATGAAAAAAGAAACAGCAATTTCAGTATATTTCTTAAAGCCACAAGATTACCAACAGAGGAGCCATATGCTAAAAGGTGGGGAGGAAGGAGTTAGGGAGAATGATAGGGAGCCATCAATAAATTATGCTAATGGTGGATACATCAATAAGTAATTGCTTGAAGATACCATTTACAAACACAGGGAAGACAACAAAAATTTTAAAAAATGATTATTTCTGAGAAGTGAAACTTGGGGAAGTTAATACTATTTTACTTACAAACCCTTCTATATAATTTAACCTTTTTAAAACCAGGATTTATGTCATTTTATGAAAAATTTTTAATATAAAATGAAATTGCACTAGCTTCATCTCTTTTTTACTCGTTCGAGATGGAGCTAACGTATCACGTTTGTTTTAATAACTCGCGCTCGCATGACATCACATTCACTAAAGGAGCTCTTCCACCACCGAGGCCTTATTATTCCCCAGCCTGAAACTTCACAAAATTATTTCTGGGAGTCTCTGAGATATTTCACAGGATTCCAGTAACAGTTACGTTCTCATTCTCTCTGAGCCCTGCTGTCAGTCTCAACTATGAAGGTACTGGTGTCCTTTCCAAGGGCACTCTTGCCAAAGCCACTAATGACTTGACGGTGACTTAACAAATTGGTGTTAAACAGATGCTATATGGTTCTCAGGAGTAACTGGGGTGGCTGCCCCTCATTCCCGCCACTCATAACTGAAGGTTTCAGAATTTTCCCCATAAGAAGAAAATTCTTTCTGCTTCTGGCTACAGTTTCCCTCCACAGAAAACTCAGGGAGAGATGGATGTAGGGGGTCTAGCAGGGGAATCTCCTGGGCATGTATTGCTCTGGCTGCCCTCTATCCTGCCTCTAACTAGTAGGATGACAAGGGTGTGGCTGGCTTCAGTCATTTGAAAGATGCCGGAATCAACCAGTTCCCTCATTGCAGATTTTCTTTTCAGACTGACTTTATTTTTTCAGACACAAGTTCTCTACACAGTAGGTGTTATGACCTCCTAGCTACCAAAACATACTTTTCCCAGCTCTGCAAACAGAATGAGACTAAAAATGACTCATAATGTACTCAAATTCGAAAACCTTAGGGTAGGACTCTTGCTGAATCAGGCAATCTAGGCCACTCAACGATCACGATCTGAGGGGCTAAGGTCACAGTCATGTTAAGTCCACAACCATTCCAACAGCAAGCCTCTAATCAACAATGTGGGGAAGATCATTTTCCAGAAGGATGGGAGGGAGGGGGCACTGTGAGTCCTCTGCAGACAAGAAGATACACTGAGGTACAGGAAACATCCCAGTTGCAACGTCCTACAATGACCTATTAGGGAATACAAGTTGAGTGGTTTATAAAGTGAGTGCTTTTAGGATATGCCCTTCCTCATAGATAGCAGAAATATGTGTTCAGAGGGTGTGATTCGAGATTAGCAAAACCGGAACTATATTCATTCTCGATCCTATCCTGGAGTCTAAATTTTCCATAGCTATTTCATGTTTGGTTTAGGTAAGGCTTTTTCCAATTGTAATAAAGGGCAGGTGCAAAGTAGGGGGATTGTACATTATCCCATTATAAATATTAATAATGTCCCTCATTGGTTTCTTAGATTAGCCATCTAGTCAAGGAAAGGCTTGGATGGAATGAGTTATATAGTGAGAGTTTTAATGCCTATTTTTGTGATGTGATGCTTAGGGAAAATATCAAAGCATGAAATCCTATAAAAAACAAAACTATTATCCTTAGAAAGAAGTAACTCATAAAACATGAAGCATGTGGTAGGGCTCAGGAGGAACAGGACTGTTCCCACATGCACATACTGGTTAAATGTCAGTCTTTCGAATTAGAATATCAGATTTGAATTCCAGTGATGAGATCTTGAGCAAGTTCCTTCACACTCTGCTTTGGTTTCCACACTTCCAAGCTACAAGTGCTTTTAAAACTAACCTCATGAGGCTGTGGTGAATTTAAATAAAGAATATATAGAAAACACAGAGTGTGCCTCGCATATAATAAAACCTGAAAAGTATTAACTCTTACTATTAGCAGGAGTCAGGTGCTCTGAAGCAGCAATGGAAAAACTAAAAGGGAGGCAAAGAATTCGAGAATTGGAGAGGCACCCGTGGTGACATTTTCCTACAGTATTTCATTACCATGAAAAGCCCTATAGTAACTATAGAATTGGCTTGGGTGCCACAGTACCCAAAGCTTCCCACACAGGTTTTGGGATGGACTTCTGAGATTTTTGCCGTGCGGTATCTTATTAGACAGCATAATGCAGAAGTCATAGTTTCATGTCAATTGGATACTTTCCTGAGTTTACTCAATAGCTGCTTTTTACTAAAATCTAAACATGGATGCTACTTGGCCAGTCAGTGAGAATTTTGTGTGCCTCTTTTAAAGAAAAGAAAGGGTAGGGTTTCCCTACTTCCCCAAGTTGATAAAAAAGTAGACACACACACACGCACGCGCATACACACACACACACACACTTGGATTTGGGATCCTAAGATTCAACTGGGCTTCAGCCCACTATTAATAGCCATGATACTGCATGAGTCACAGACTTTTTGGGTCCCCAATATTTTTTTTTAATTTATTGGTAAGTTGTTTTTGAGGCTCTTTAGGAAAAAGAAATCTTATCAGGCAGCCTGGTGTATAAAATAGATATCAGTGATGTTTCTTTGGTTAAAATGGAAAAGAACTCATGAAGATTCAGATCTCCTCAAGCCTTTTCTGTTTCTAGTCAAGTATTTCAACTAGATAGTCCACTTCTCTGAACTTACGTACACTTAGTGTACCATAGAAGTTCTTTACCGCCTTTTACCTTTTCTGTTCTCTACTATATATTCTGTCTCTTCTCCACTTTACATCTTCTTAAAATATACCTTTAAATGTGTCTTAGTTAATTTTAAATCGACTAATCAGTAAGCCATGTAAGAAACCACTTTAAAGGATGAAAAAATTACACGAAGTGTTCATATTAAGTAATCATCAATGGGTCAGTCTCAATAATCAGTGAATTGCTCTCAGTTTTCTGGCCTAAATTTGGTTTGAGTTTCTTGTTGCAGACAAGAAAACACTTCTGTCTTGTAACTCATGTTTGTAGCTTTCTAAAATGGGTATAACAAATATAACTTCTACTTTAAATTTCTAGAGTATAAGCTATGGATTTGAAGTCAAAGAGCTGGTTTTAAGCCCAATTTCTACTACCTACTAGTTCTATAAAATTTAATATAATTGCTAAACTTTTGTGCCACATGTATGATAAATAGGTTCTTCATTGCATTCAGGTTACGTTGAGAATATCATATACTTCCCTAGTCATGTTCATGGCTTAACCTCCTACCTCCTTCTAGCCCTCTTCGATGATTCCTCTTTATTCTCACCTCTTCTCCGTGTAGTCCCCCAGGGCCCAGATCTTGATCATAGGCTTTATTTGTGGGATTCATTCAATGATCTCAACCAGACTGAAGACTGAATAATATCTATATGCCAGCAGTTCCCAGAATCCTTCTCTAGCCCAGCCCTCTTTCTCACTACGGACTTGTATATCCAACTGCATCATGGAATTTCCTATGTAATTTTCAGTACTTTTGGCATGTTCAAAATCAAAGTCCTTGATTTTCACCTCTCAATCTGTTCCTGTACAAGTTTTCCCATTTCAATTCAAACAACTATGTCATGATAGTGGTTTACAACAAAGCTTTAAAGTCAGCCTTGATGCTACTTTTCGCCCTGGAAATCAAGTCAGGCATGGAATCCCATTGTCTGTTATTCCCTACAAAGGCTACTATGCTGGTCAGGGCCACCCTCATTTCTGCATGACTCATTGTGATAGCTTCTAACCTCATCTCTCTGGCTCCCTGTTTCCTTGGGCTACCGTCTAGGGTCTTCTCTTCATAAGGTAATGAGAGGAATCTTTTTTTGAAATGTAAATCTGATTATGTCCACTCCTGTGCTTGAAAGCCAGCAACGGTGCCCCATTTTACCCTGAAAGAAAGTTCCTCTCATAACTGACAAGACCCTACGTGGCATTCTGACTTCATCTCTCACTGCTCTTCACCTTGTTTACTTCCCTCCAGCCGTACTGGGCATTGTGCTATGATGTGTCCAGGTCAGTTATACTTTTGACTTAACATCTATTGTGAGCTATGGCCAGTGCCTATAGAACCTTCCCACAGGTAATCTTATAGCTGACTTCCTTATCTTTTTCAAGATAAGGTCTACTCTGATCATGCTATTTTATTAGGCAAACTATTTCCTATTCTACCTTCCAAATCCCCCTTATATTTTGCTTTTCTCCATCCATTTGGCCTTTCTTAATATATTGCATAATTTATGTGTATACTACATATGTTTATTGAATATTTTTCCTCTTCCACGACTAGAACGTAAGCTCCTTGAGTGCAGAGATATGTGCTTTCTTCACGTTCTGCACACTAACTTGACTACTGCTTGGTGCATAGCAGGAAATAAATAAAATCTTGGTTGACTGGACAAATGAATGGATAAATGCATATCTTGCTGTGATTTTGTGAGGCTCACATAAAATAATGTATCTCACAGCAACTATCACAGTTCCTGGCACAGAGAAAACACTAATAAATATTTTTGTTCTTAAGCAATTTGCTCAGAATAAATTCTGGGGTCACTGCAGCATTGAAACTACTATTTTGGGGTGCCTGGGTGGCTCAGATCGTTAAGTGACTGCCTTCGGCTCAGATCATAATCCTGGAGTCCCAGAATTGAGTCCCGCATTAGGATTCTCAATTCTCCCTTTGACTCGCCCCATGCTCATGCTCTCTCTCTCAAAAATAAATAAATAAAATCTTTAAAAAAAGAAAAGAAACTATTATTTTTGTCATGTAGAATAAATATTAACTATAATATATATAAACCGTATATATTTTTATATATACGTGTATATATACATATACATAAAAACTAAATAATTATAAAACTATACGAATTTTTATATGAATCCTAAAAATAATTAGGTTTTAATGAAGAAATATAATTTGAGGATTTTTGTTTATCAAATCTCATGCTTATTTACATGATGATAAAATTTTTGTTGTAGAAAGATTTTTCATGAACATTTTCTCGAAGCAAGACTGGTTGTACTATAATTTTTCTGCCTGGGGGTGAGTAGCACATCCTTTCAGTTGTCTTATAGGCTGTCTTTATCTGACATCAAAAACTAATGATGTACTGTATGGTGACTAACATAACAAAAATAAAGAAAAGAAGAAAGGAAAAGAAAGGCAAAAATAGAGAGAGAGAGAGAATGTCTTAAAAAAAATTACCATACTTTATTTTGAAGATTTTGAAGAATTAACTGTCACATTTCTTACATGTATTTCATTAGGAGACTAACAAAAGAGAGAACTTCACATGTTGCTGATTTGGAAAAAGAAAAGATTTTCTTCATGTCAAGCCAACTATTCAATTTCTCAGTGTTTGTGACAGGTGAGGCTTGTCAGAGCATAAGAATCATAACCAGCCCTTCTAGAATTTGCAGGTCTTTGGTTTCCCACTTAGGATAAAGGGGATAAAGAACAATTTGAAAATTCCTCTGAGTAGGTGATCCGGGAACAGGGATGGTCTGTGTCATTTGCAGCATCTTGGGAATGTCTGTAAGGCTGCCAATGTGCCCCTCTCCCAGGAGCTGGTTTACTAGAGGGACTGGGGAACCCTCATGGGTAGAAAAATATGGTCAGGGAAAGGCCACTTGACCAGAGCTTCTGCTGCAGGGATAGGATCCAATCTCATGTCTCTCAGTTTCTTTCTTCTCTCTGACCAATGCAAGACTTCTCAGAAAGAATCCCATTCCCGTGTTTACTTTAGGTATTAACATAACATGGACAGGGCAGAGGAAAGATGTAAATCTTTGTGGCTGTAATAAAAAGACACACACATAAAGCAACTCACTATGACTTTTCTGTTGCTATTGAAATTAGAGCTGATAGCACCAATGGAACCAACATGTGGAAAACAAAATTCGGATCTAAAACACCTTATTAAAAGAAAAAAAAAAAAAGAACATTTATCATCCGTCTAAAGAGTAGTGAGTTAACAAGGCTCCCGTGTGAGCACCACCTGACCATGGGGTAGAAGGTTTACAGCAGCGTCACTTCCAGCTGCCGGCAGGTACTGGTCTGGATGTCAGTCGAAAGACCCAATTCATTAAGTCCTGCCACTCCAGTACTGTACTCTTTATGACAAGAAAAACAAGAGGGAACAGTGAGTCTCTTATATTTAACCCATAAAACTTAACATTCTGACCTCAACCATATAAACCAGAAGTGAAAGAGGCAATTGCAAATCTGACCAATAAAACTGGTAAAGCACTTACATGCTGGGATTAAAAGACTGTATGTCTAGGTACATGGGGGAAAAGAACAATTTGCAAATTCCTCTGTGTAGGTGATCCCAGAACCAGCACAGTCTGTATTCTTTGCAGCATTTCAGGCATGTTTGTGAATTCTTGGTTGGCTGCCATGGGACACCCCCAGGAACTGGTTCAATGGGGAAACTTCTTGTGTATAAAGAATGCTAAGGAATAGGCCATCCCACCAAGCCTCCATTGTGAGGAGAAGGTAGGATATCACATCTGTCAGTTTCCTTCTCCATGTCAGGAGACCCATCTATGGGTCTAAAAGACCCACGTGTATTCTAGAAAGAGAGAGGCCTCCAAGGAGAAACGAGAGAACTATTTAATAGTAAAGTGCAGACACAGGTCACAAGGCAGTGCTTCAGGGAACATGATAGAGCACCGAAGTACAGAGAGGAATTTTCTAGGTCTCTTATACACATGAGGCTTTGGTGCATGAGGGTTTCAGCTTCCACTGCTCCACTAAGACACTGGTGGGACAGATTGTGAGTTTTTTTACATGGAAGAAAACAAACAAACCAAAAAAATCTACTATTTCTAATGTTTTGCTGTATAGGGTTAGATTAAATGTTTTTGAAAAAGAAACCAAACCAAAACACAACAAAAAAAAACCCTTTCTATATTTTACTGGAAGTGAGGGTAGGGAAGGAGACCATTGTTGAGAATGAGGACTGGCCTGATGCACCTTTTGCTGAAGAAAATTCCAGAATGTGTGTCTGGGTAACTTTGGATAATTTGGATAGGCGACAAACTCTGACCTTGTCTTCTAAAGAAGTCATAGATAACTAGAGCATGGGAGAAGGAAGAAAAGGTCTTTATGAAGAAGTGACCCTGAGAAGATGGTCATGAACCAAGTACTAGGAGTTGACCAGGAAGAAAGTTTAGTACTTTCTCGTATTTATTTATATTTCTTTTGTATTTATTATGCTTTGATAAAATCTCATACTAATACCCCTACTGGGAGTAAAGTGCATTACATACATGAGTTTTTTATTTGCAATATTTTTGATGAATTTAGAAAAAGTGTTCTGTATGGGGCAAAGCTGAGGAAGAAGTGAGGGGAGCCTAGGGTCCCAGGAGAGGCAGGCAGCAGGAGCTGAAGGAAGCCTCCTCAAAATAACTTCTGTGGTAAGCAGCATTTTAGAATGACTCCCTGTGCATTTAATAAGGTGTCACTATCCTGATTATAGTACATGGCAAAGTAATTTTAGAGATACAAATAGGGTTATTAATCAGTGGACCTTAAGATAAGGAGATTCTCCAGATTGGTCAATCTAATTATATGAGGCTTTTAAAAATAAAAAAGTTTTCTCCAGTTGCTGGTAGAAGAGGGATCCAGGGAGATTTGAAGTTTAAGATGGATTTGACAAAAGATAGATTCATTGCAGAACTGGTTGAGGGGGTGGTGACAGAAGGCTCTGTAAGTAGACTTCTAGGAATTAAAGTGACCCTGGGCTGATAGCTAGAAAGAAGGCTGGAACTTCAGTTACACAACCACAAGGGACTAAATTCTGCCAGTAACCTAGAAGTGGATTCTTCCCCAGGGCTTCTAAATAAGGGCTTAATCCGGCCAATATTTTGATTTCTGTGTTGTAAGACCCCACACAGAAAACCGAGGTGAGCCCTCCTAGGCATCTGACCTAATGAAAGTGAGACAATAAATGGATATTACTTGAAGGTGCTATGGTTGTGGTAATCCGTTATACAGCCATAGAAAACTAACTTACCTGAGTGGACTTGAGAGAGAAAACAATTGGCTTTCTTTAGAAAGTGGCAGATCCTACCACGCCAATGGTAAGATAAGGTTGACCCAAAGCTTCCCCAGCAATGCCAGAGGAGCAGGAATCAAAGAGAAAGACCAAGAGCAAGTGTCTGCCTTCCTACCTAGAGCCCAACTGGTGGTAACTCTGGTCTAGATGCCCAATGGGTCAAAATGACAACTGCTCAGAAGAGAGAGAATGGCTGACTCTTTGGCTAGACTACCTCAGCTCTTAGTCTGGTTGGAGGGAAGGAGGAAAGAAATTCTGATGAGGAGGGTTTATATTTTTATTTTCTTTAAAATATCATCCCACAGAGAATGTAGCCCAATTTGAGGGCTAGAAACTGACCAGTCTATCAAATTTCTCCTCCTTGGGGAGGTAGTCAGTGGAGAAAGGATCATAGAGAAGCCTTGAGATCTTTCTTTGGGGAGTCACTATCGTAAGCTAGATCTAGCAGTATCAGCAGTCTCAGCATGGATGTTTCTGGTGGTGGCATCAGAAGACAGGACTTAGGGACTTCAGTCTCTCTGTCTCCGACCAACAGCAGTATTAGGGCAAGAGGCAAGCAGCAGGATGTCGAGAAGATACCTCCCCACTCAGAGGCCCCAGTCAGGAGAAGAGGAAATTGGCAAATAGAAGAGGAGAAGGTAATGCTGGACACACACAACTCACCTTAGGAAGACTTCGGCCAGGTTGAATGACAAGTTAAAGGGAACCCAAGGTTTTGAAGCAGCAGACGGGTTAAAACCAGGGTTACAGGAGTTATACTTAATTTGAATAATCCTTGGTAGACACAAACGTGTTTATCTGCTCATAAATATATTTGAATTTCATGAATCTCACACTTGAAAACAAACTCGGTAAATACACTTTCAAGTACTTACTCCTCAGTTCAACACAGGCGCATTAATCAAGGCATTATCCTTGGAATGAGAAAAGCGGCACAAACGTGGTGCCTCCTCTTCCCTTCAGATTTAGTTGGAATTCAGTCCTCCCTCCTAAGATGGTAATTCCTATGTTTTTCAATAATATGTATGCATTAAAAACTGATTTGGCAACTGCTGTCATTTTATCAGTCACAAATGCACTTTATACAAATATTTCCAAGTGGTTAAGTGTTTTTGAAGATGAGACTTTTTAACTGAAATCTACGCCCAGTTCTGAGAGAAATGCACCACACTGAACCATTTTATTTCGCAGGATTTTTCTTTCTTGGCCACTGGCCCTAATTTCCTTATCTTGAGGCGAGAGGAAGAGTCAGAGGGAGATAGCAGAGGGGAACCTGTGCCAAGATATAGGATTGAGAACAAGTACCAGCAATCACGGGCTGTGTGAACTTGGGATTTTTCATTCCTTCTTGGCCTTGTTTGCCCCATTTGTAACTGGGAAGATTAAATATCATAATTTAAATGATGGCCTAGTACTACATAAATGTTAGTTTCTGTGATTTTTTTTTTTAAAAAACAGCTCTATGGTTAAATGGCTATTTCATTATTCAACTATTATTTTCTGGGAAACGACAATATTATATTTAATTCTTTTCATAAAAATAGTTATGTTTTGACTTTCACAATCTACAAAGTTTTTTAATGAGAAGAATTGAGAATATGTTGAATTTATTTTAGAATTCATTTCTGAAAATCATGATCTGAACATAGAGATACTATTGGTATCTCTAAAAAATGTCTTAATTTTAACTTTTAAATAATAAATGAGGTTGAAATGTCATTATGAAAGATAGTCAAATGTTATAAGCATCAACCAACTGTTATCATCATGTCTTTGTATTAAAATGACAATTCTCTTTACTCCAGGGGAAGGGAGGGGGTTTCATATACTACAGTTAGCAAAACTAGTGAATTATAGATTAATAGGAGAGCTAGTGAAAATACGTGTTTGAGGCGCCTGGTTGGCTCAGTCAGTTAAGCCTCTGACTCTTGATCTCAGCTCAGGTCACCATCTCAGTGTCATGGGACTGGCGCTGCATTAAGCTCTGAATTCAGCAGGGAGTCTGCTTGAGATTCTCTCTCCCTCTCCCGCTCCCCCTCAAACCCATCACTACCCCGTACCCCGCCATGCACACATGCATGCACACGTGCTCTCTCTCAAAATAATAAGTAAATCTTTAAGGAAAAAAAAAAAAAAAACAGAAACAAAGAAAATACACTTCTGATGAGAGACCCAAATTCACCCCTAAATTCCAGCTAGAATAGAAGGCACTTTATCTCCCAGAAACTATTCTGCATATTATCTGACTAAACATTATTTGGAAAATAAAAATTCACTATCAAAGACAGTTTTTTAGTATGTTCTTAAAAACACGTATTTGAAATACTATGTGAGGGGCACCCGGGTGGCTCAGTGGGTTAAAGCCTCTGCCTTCAGCTCAGGTCATGATCCCAGGGTCCTGGATTGAGCACCGCATCGGGCTCTCTGCTCAGCAGGGACTCTGCTTCCCCCTCTCTCTCTGCCTGCCTCTCTACCTACTTGTGATCTCTCTCTCTCTGTCAAATAAATTTTTAAAAAATCTTGAAATACTACGTGAAAACACAATTATAACAATGGAGAGAAATAAACTTTGGAGGCTAGATCTAGACTTCAGGACCTGAGAGATCAACAAAACCAAATTTGATATACATAGAGATCTTCAGACACATTATTAAACCTGATTTAATATTTACTGCGGCTTTTGTTCACTTTCAGAAGAAATCAGCATGGAGGCGAGGAGAGAGAGCTAGCTTTGCATTAGAGTAGAAATCACAGTTTGGGGGCACCTGGGTGGCTCAGTGGGTTAAGCCTCTGCCTTCAGCCCAGGTCATGATCTCAGGGTCCTGGGATTGAGCCCCACATCGGGCTCTTGGCTCAGCGAGGAGCCTGCTTCCCCCTCTCCCTCTGCCTGCTGCTCTGCCTACTTGTGATCTCTCTCCCTCTGTCAAATAAATAAATAAAATATAAAAAAAAATAAAAGAAATCACAGTTTGCCATTTACGGGCGTGTTACCCTCTGGAATTCAGTGTTGTTGTGCCTCACTTGAAAACAAAGGAGGCGATATACATGAAAAAGGGTGACAATAAATTAAGGGTAACTAGTCCCCACGTTTCAGGGAATGCTATTTTTTTCTGAGGCCATTCTGCCAGTTCTCCAGTCAACTCTCATTCATGGCAATGGCCTTCTCTTTGGAGACCAGGAAGACGGAAGGCAGTCAGGAAAAACCTGACTAACCAGCCTTGATTGAAGCTTCAAGATTCTCTAGAGACTGCTTTAACTTAGGCTTTAATAAAGAAAAAAAAAAAATCCCAAACCAAAACATAAAAACAAAACAAAACCAAAAAAAACCCCAAAGCCTGGGTTTTTGTTTGTTTGTTTGTTCTATTTGTTTTTACTCTATTTCTGGAGACACCGCAGCACAGTTAAGCCATCAGGCAAGAACAGAAACAAACAACAACAAAGACTCAGCAACAGGGAATGGTATGAAGGGAGAAAAACATCACAGTGCATGTAATTCACAAACTGATTATTACTAGTAGACGTTTGAAAGTTGACCACATTTATATGATTAAAACATGCCAGAAGGCTGAAAGGGTTCCCCTACTGTAAAACAAGATCTATACATTTTGCCAATTTTTATGCTGAGCCAAGAGAGAGAATTCAACCGAATAATTTCCCTCCACAGTGTTAGGAATGTGATAGAATTAATTGTAACACAATAACATCATTTTATGGGGTTTGACTTCATGTTTGCATAAAAGCCAGTGTACTCTGTAGCAATGACCAGGTATTACACTTTCCACTACAGAAGAAACTATAAAGAAATTTAAACTCTTTCCCTTCTCATCCCTTTCTTACGTGTGAAAAGAAATTTACTTGGAACTGAGTGTGTTTGTGTTTTAGGGTTTTGTAATGGAGTTATGATAAAAGGCCCCTTGTCCCTTCCTTTCATGCATTTTTAAATGTTTGTATTTACTGTTTGACCAATTCCAGGAACCACTTACCTGTGGTTCATAGTATTGACAGGTCTTTGTAGTGCAGCACAATTTTCAGGGTGATTGTGAAGCTTTCATAATTTTCTGGGAGATCTCTGCTCTTGTGGTGGAAGGCCGGCCTGCTCTGTTTGATACTCGTAAAAGGAACCTGCCAATTGCAATATAACAGCAAGCACTCAAAAAATGTGTGGAAATAAGAAGGAAAATATTTGCCCTAACAGATGTGTATGGATATGATGCATAGGAGAGTTCAGCGGGATGGGTGGTTAGGTGGTGTCCGCCCAGAGACTGCTTCTGATCCAGCCTGAGCCCAGAAAGCCATAAACCTCAGATCAGACGACCGAATCTATTCTCACAAGAGCTGCCTTTCTCCCTCTCACAACTGCTGGGAGACCTGGTGATTCTTGAACTCAGCACTCTTATTGCTGAGTTCAAACAAGGACTAAGAAATTTTGGCAAACCACTACCAATCAATGCAATTGTAACTTTCGATAAATGACGAAAGTTTAGTGCTCTTCTGAGATTAAGATAATCTTTATAAAATAAACAATGGTTCTAGGTCATCTTTTTTTTTTTTTAAGATTTTATTTATATATTTGACAGAGAGAGATCATAAGTAGGCAGAGAGGCAGGCAGAGAGAGAGAGAGAGGAGGAAGCAGGCTCCCCGCTGAGCAGAGAGCCCAATGCGGGACTCCATCCCAGGACCCTGAGATCATGACCTGAGCTGAAGGCAGCGGCTTAACCCACTGGGCCACCCAGGCGCCCTCTAGGCCATCTTTTATTTCATTCACATATAATTAAAAGTAGATTTGGAGCAAATTTGAAGGTAGGACCAGATTTTGAAAAGAGCAGTGATAGGTCTCTCTCCCAGTTATTCTATTTGCTTGGTGACTAGGCAGACTGATACTGGTAGAGGTGAATCCTAATTGGCTGATATTTGAGGGTTTAAGCACAACATGCAGGGATTGATCTACACTTACCTACTGCACTTAGTGTCTCTGGGCTTTCAAAAACTGACAAAACTCATCTGGCACTTCCAGGGAACCAATGCACTGTGTTTTGTTTTGTTTTGTTTTTTACTTGAGGTATAATTGACATATGATACTATATTAGTTTCAAATGTACAACACAGTAATTCAATATTTGTATATACTGTGAAATGATCACCACAAGAGACCTAGTTTCCCCTGTCCTAATTCCCCTGTCTTATTAACTATAGTCACCACGCTATATATTTCCTCCCCATGACTTATCTATTTTAGGACCAGAGGCTTCTACATCTTGACCGCCTTCTCCTGTTCCACCAATCCCCAACAAACTTCCCTTGTGGCAACAGCTTATCTGTTTTCTGCATCTGAGTTTTGTTTGTTCTATTTTGTTTATTTTGTTTTTCAGATTCCACATATAAATGAAACCATACAGCATATGTCTTTGTCTAGCTTTTTTCACTTAGCATAATACTACTATGTTGTCCCAAATGGCAAGCTTTAATTCATTTTTAGGGCTGAGTAGTATTCCTCTCTCTCTCTCTCTCTCTCTCTCTCTATATATATATATATATATATATTTATATATAAATATATATATATATAAATATAAATAAAATAATCTCACCTCATGGATATTTTACTCATTTCCCTATCTTGGCTACCATGATTAATGCTGCAATGAACATAAGGGTGCATACATCTTTTCAAATTAGTGTTTTTGTGTTCTTTGGCTAAATACTCGGGAGCAGAATTGCTGGACTATGCAGTAGTTCTATTTTTAGTTTCTGAGGAAGCTCCATACTGTTTTCCATGGTGAGACATAAAGGATAAAAACCTCAGGGCAGTCTGAGTCCTTCCTTGTCTCTCAACATGACATTTGTTGGCTGGTTCCGACATCTCCTCTCCACTTCTATCCCCTTTCTGATCATACGTCCTAGTTCACTGTGGATAATTGCTCGTGTACACGATGTGTTAGCCTACTCATGGGACCACCTGCATCTGAATTAATTCATTTGTTTAGCTGCTGTCTCCTTTATTAGTTGTGAACTGGTTCCATGGTAGAAACTGTGTTTTAGTCATATGTTCATGTTGGTTTTGTAACGGCTGATAAAACACACTGCTTAGCATCTGGATATATGTTTTCTGTTTCCGTATGTTTTTGTGGATATGTGTGTGTGTTTGTGGGTGTGTGTCCTTTGGTAAAATCCAGTATCACATAAACAGGACCAAGCTGTAACTCCAGGCAAGCCTGGCGACAGAGTAGATGACGTAAGTACTATTTTGTGAATGCTGACATTGTACCAGGTAACTTTGTGAGATCAGTTTCACAACCTTCCGAGATAGCTGTTATTAGTCAAATCTTCCGGATCAGTAAATAGAACTCAATGAGGTTAAGAAACTGTCTAGATCCATCTGAGTCCAGAACCTTTATAGGCTTAGAGACAAGCACAGTGGAAGGAAAAAGAAGGTGCTATAAACCAAAAAATAGGAAAGTCCCAATGATCAGGTTTGCTTGTTTTAAGTTTTGGCCAGATTCCCAATTCCCAATCTGTCCACTAGACTCTCAATAAGATACAGTATCAGAGTTCATTTTTAATCAGGAGAATTACATTTGGATGAACAAGGAAAAAGAGTACAGAGTTAGAGTCGCACTAGATATTTGCATATAAAATTATTTCCTGATTGTAGAGCTGCCATTTCAGTTTGAATGTGCATAAGCACATACAGGCATATGGGTGTCTTTTAATGTTCGGAGACCCAGCATTTGGACTCCTTCAACTCATTTAACTCAAAAGTCCCTTGGCAGAGAAAATTCAGTCCTACGCATAAGAGAAGAGGCTTAACTTAGTGCAGTTTGCTCGTTGCATTTTGAGAATGCTGCAAATTATTTCTACTCTTGACTTGATCTCCTAAGCTGGTGTCTAAAGCTGATTATATGATTATATGATTATATGATTATATTCCAGAATATTTAAAATAGCTTATTTATCTAGTCAGATATGGTGAATGTTGCAAGTGACAGTTTGATATTCTTTCTCAGATTGGGAATTCCTTTCAGAATCAAATCATGAACTCTCCTGTACAACATATGCTTGAAGAGGATTTGATCAAGTTACTTTGTATCACATGTTTTGGAAAAGTGTTAATGGCTGTTATATTTGCTCTGTTAGAATCTATTTTTAAAATAAAGTTTAATTCTATAGGCATCCTCCTGTTGTGCTTTGGTGGTTCTATTTTTACTCACTTGACTAACAAGAAAAAAATCCCAAGTCAATCAATTTGACAACACCGATTGTAGAATCACCCCATTTCCAAAGAGGAGTTTGCTACAATTCACCCAACACTCCTTAAGAGCTTTCCATCTAATAGAAACCATACTGTATGTTTTTATCTCATCGAATCCCCAACAGCCCTATAAGTTAGGTACCACTATCTCTATTTTACAGATAAGGAAGCTGTGACCCGGAACTCACGAGGGATCTGACAAGGCCAGGCATTGGGTAACAATATAAATCCTACGCTAGGCTTTTGAGAGCAGAGCAGAATTGTGTAGGTTGTTTCCCTAAGCCTCAAAGCCTATTAGCTATTCTATAGCTATTTTAGCACTTCCTTGTGGTGTCTCAGGCATAAAGACCATACTATCCAAAACATTTCGGGAACTAAATGAAGCCAGATTCCTAGCCAGCTAAATAGACCAGAGATTTGAGTAACACAGCATTGTCAGTATAAATTCAGGAAACTGAAGAAATACAGAGTGTTTAATAAGCTTCCTCAATCAATGATTAATATTAAACCTATCTTCCAGTAATATAAAAGAAAGCTTTTAACTGTGTATGTAGTTCTCACTGATAAATAGCTCAAGCTATAGAGCAGGAAGTTTAAGAAACCATCCTGCCTTCGATACTTTTTTAGCTTTGTGACATTATGCAAGTTCCTTAACATCTCTGTTTCAATTTCCTTTTTTGAAATATGAAGATAATAATAGCACTTATGCCACAGAATTGTTATAATGATTAACTGAATCTTCACTGAGAATTATTGTTATGGTGGTTATGAACATTCCTTTAAAACTTGGAAAATATAAGTTAGATGATAAAGCTTTTCCCAGGATGATTACTACATTTCAAGAAACGTGACTGTTAACTGAGGTATAAATAATCAATGTAATGCACTATTTCTCCCCTCTGCAATTTACATTGCAATTTACATTGCCTGGGAGATAGACTTACTCCTTTACTTTCTGTTTCTCACAATAAAACATTTATGGGGAAGTTAATGTAAAGTACTCTTCTTGTCTCTAAGAAGCATTTTATAAACTATCCTGAGAAGTCAGTAATTTCCTATAATTTACATAGCACTTTAAAATTTTTTGATGTGTTTTTACACATCTTACCTTATATTTACAACAGCTCTGTGATGTCAGGAAGCTAAATATTACAACTCTTACTCACGAAAGTAGAAAGTGAGTTCGAAAGAAAAGTTTCAGCAAAGGAAGAATAGATACTCTGTCCTCTAATTCTCAGTCTCTTGTTTTCCTCTAAGAGAATAGACAAAATAACCGTGCTTTGTTCATCCATGAACTGGAGGATCCTCTCTTAGCCCATCTCAGTGGAACACTTTCCCTCATGAGGAAAAGAGAGCACAGAAAGAAAATACTTTATAATAATCTCAAATTACCTTTAAAAGTACTGGAACTTTTTCTCTTTGATGATAAAGTTTTCTGAAAGCTTCTAAGCCAACACAGAATTAATTATAAAAATGAGGGCTCAATTTATTAACCAGTTCTTTTTTTTTTTAAGATTTTATTTATTTATTTGTCAGAAAGAAAGAGAGAGAGAGAGAGAGCAAGCACAAGCAGAGGGAGCTGAAGGTAGAGGGAGAAGCAGACTCCCCTCGGAGCAAGAAGCCCGATGCGGGGCTCCATCCCAGAATCCTGGGATCATGGCCTGAGCTGAAGGCACAAGCTTAACTGACTGAGCCACCCAGGCGCCCCTGTAGATAAGTCCTTTTCTCCTCAAAATCATCATTCGCAATTCCTTCTCTTACTGTAAGGTTAAAGATCATTGGAGAAACCAAGCTTACAAAGGAATTCTATAAGAAATCTTCTTGAGGAGGGGCACCTGGGTGGCTCAGTGGGTTAAGCCTCTACCTTCAGCTCAGGTCATGATCTCAAGGTCCTGGGATCGAGCCCTCCATCAGGGTGAGCCTGCTTCCTCCTCTCTCTGCCTGCCTCTCTGCCTACTTGTGATCTCTCTGTCAAATAAATAAATAAAATCTTTTTTAAAAAAATCTTAAGGAACATCATTCAAGAGTTATCTTAACTAGCAGCTTATATTTTTACACTATGATTCAGTGTCAAAATCAAAAGTTAAAATACCATAAAGTAAAATAACGTAGCAGGTTGCTAGTTTGAGAGATTGCTACATTCTCCTGTGGAGACTGGATGTTGCAAGTTAATGTGTCCAGCCTCAAATTTACAAATTAATAAGAAAGTAAATAAACATTAACTATAATAGGTGACGGGGATTAAGCACTGTGATGAGCACCAGGTGACACGTGTGGAGGTGCTGAATCACTGTGTTGTACGCCTGAAACTAATTGTACACTGTTTGTTAACTAACTGGAATTTTTGTAAAAAAGATTTTATTTATTTATTTATTTTAATTTTTTAAGGTTTTATTTATTTATTTGACAGAGATGGTGAGAAAGGGAACACAAGCAGGGGGAGTGGGAGAGAGAGAGAAGCAGGCTTCCCTCTGAGCAGGGAGCCTGATGTGAGGCTCCATCCCAGGACCCTGGGACCTGAGCCAAATGCAGACGCTTAACAAATGAGCCACCCAGGCGAGCCTCCCAAAAAGATTGAATTAAAAAATGTAAAATAGGGGCTCCTAGGTGGCTCAGTTGGTTGGGCATCTGCCTTCAGATGGGGTATTGATTTCAGGGTCTTTGGGATCGAGCTTTGTGTTGGGCTCCCTGCTCTGCAGGGAATCTGATTCTCTCTCCCTCTGTCCCTCCAATCTCCTACTCATGCACACAGTCTCTCTCTCTCTCAAATAAAAATAAATAAAATCTTTTTTAGAAATGTAAAATAAAAAATAAACACACAACACCCAGCCCCGCCAAAAAACACAAAACATTAACAGAAACAATTCACAAGTGTTTCTCGCTTCCTTTGAAGCTAAGGGAAGCCATTATTTTCTCACTAGTAAGCTATAAACAGGAGAATCTGAGTAGGTTTGCCGAGAAACTCTATTTATGTAAAGAAACTTTTCAAAGTTTTTTAAAGTAAAGAGAACCAACTCATGTTCTTTGCTTTCCCTTTCTCTTTGTCTGGAGTGCTGGCAGGATGACCGGAGGTGCAGCAGAAATGAGGGAAAGGCCAAGAAAATACAAATATCTTCAGTCAGGATATCACTAAGCTCCCGCACCAGCCATGAATTGCCGACCTCTTAGTTTCTTATTATCACCAAATGAGTGAATGGATTTGTAAATGAGCGAGAGAATAAATAAACTCTGATTTTTCTTTAAGTCATTATCATTTGGGATTTCTATTATATAAGGCCACACCCCGTTGCCTAGTGAAATAACACCCATAGACAAAAGTGAGCTCTAACAGTAGCTTAAAGTCAGTGAGTCCGTTCCCCCAACACATACCTGCCATCTGTGCAAAGACATAACACAAATCAAGCTCTGTCATTTGTGGGCAATTTCCAAATACATTCACAAATGTGGTTTCTCATAAACACACACAGACACACACACATGCACAGACACACACACATGCACACACACACACTTTTGAAACATGTGTTTTCTATTCTTAAGAAAATTAGCTCTGTAATGACTATTTGGATTAAAACATAGCAATTAATAATTGTTTTTGTTGACTTTAAATAGGCTATGGCAGGAAAATGGTACAAAAAGCCTTTTCATTATATTAAAGTGGTACAAAGACAATATGTTCAAGAAACTCAGCCCAGAAGCCTGGATTCACTTCTAATGTTTGGTAAGAGCAAAGGTTGGCTGGACCTGTGAGCAGGGAACACCCACTGGAGACCTGGATGCTGACGTCTCTCAGGTCAGCTCATATTCAATGTCCTGCTCCAGAACCCGTTCTTTAATCAGAGGTATTTCTCGTTTCTCTAAGAGATAGAAAAACTTCAGAGTGTTCCTCAATTTTATCATGGCAAGACCTGGATTTTTTTTTTTTTTTTTTTTTTGGTCTCTTTTGAAATCTTGCCTTAGTAACAGATAGATTCTACCCTGAAGATTTTAAAATAATGTTAAGCTTTATCAGAGATAAATAATAAACTCTTTAATGAATGACAGCAGATCGAATCTCTTGTCATTGTTTTGATCTAAATAGATCTTACCAATGACCTATTTTGCATATACAACAAATGTAGAATATAGTTCTAGATGTGAAAAATTAGAAAACTGGAGGCTAATTTGGGGGGTGTTTGATAAAGAAGAATGAGGATAAGAAGATTATCTGGGCCCAATGTAATCTCAAAGGTTCTTACAAGTAGAATAAGGAAGTCAGAGCTGGGTAGAGAGCTTTGTAGAGGTCATGCTTCTGACTTGGAGGATGAAGAAAGGAATCCATGTATTCCATGAGCCAAGAAATGCAAGTGACCTCTAGAAGCTGGCAAAGAAAAGGAAACACATTGTCTCCTGGGGCCTTCAGAAGGAAGATAGCCTTGTCGACACCTTGATTTTAGCTGAGTAAATCCCATTTTCTACTTCTTTCTTTCAGAACTGTAAGATAATACATTTGCATTGCTGAATGAAACTAATTTAAGGAAATTTGTTACAGCAATACTAGGAAAATAATAGAGGACTTAGGTTGGATTTGAATTTTTAATAAGGTAGAAGGATCAGAGATGGTGCATTTCCATCAAATGGAGCAATACATTCTAATGCACTAAGGTTAGAAGGAGAATGGCCAGTTTACCGGAATGAAATGTAAGATAAACGTGAAAAAGAGATACTATGTGCAGAAGGTGAAATTGGGCTACAGGAGGTACTCAGAGCCTCAAAGAATTTATCTGCCATTCTGAGGAATTTGAACAATAAGGAACCATGGAGAATGACTTCATTGGGTTTGCATTTGGGCAGATTTAAAAGGAAATAGCAGTCAAGTGAAGTGAAACTAAAAAGCAATGATACCTGTTAAAACCCAATGTGCATAGGACCTAATGGAAACCCTTATAGGAACCATTCCCAGGATAGAGCAAAAATGATGCTGAGGTGATAGATGAGCAACTCCTGTCCAAGGGCCTTGGAAAGCACTCTCATCCCTCCTCCCCTGCCAGTGAGGACACACATTAAGAATGTTCCACAACCTGGAGACCTCACTTTGCAAAATCGGCCTTGAAAGTACACAGTTTAATGACTATGGGCCAAGAAGGACAGTCCTATTTGTGATAAGAACTCATGAACATCTACAGGCAAAATTTTAAGTTCCTACTTATCTTAAATTTTAACTTGTTGGCATGCATAGAAAGTTAATCATATCAATTTTTAAACTAACATAAATAAATAAAATGTCATTTTGACAAGTTTTTAAGTACTAATTAGTCAACGTAGCTATCACAATCACCCTCCCTAGGAGAGCTTTCTGTCTTCTATGCATAATAATGGTAAGTCACTGACTTTGACCCCTAACAATTTGAATCTTCAGTAGATCTTCTTTTGTGAACGAAATCATGAACACGTGATACTAAACCACGCTTTATATCCACTCTTACACGTGATACTAAACCACGCTTTATATCCACTCTTTGTTTAAAAGGAATTTCAAAGTATTTTACTGACCTTTTTGCTTTCCTGCTTCTGAAGCCCAAATCCTTACTTTCAGCCTTTTGCTGACTTCCAAAAATACCTCAGCATAGAGCAAACATATGCTCAACTTCCCTGTCAGGACATAGCCCCATGAGTGAATGTATTTGTGACAATCTGTGTGAATTTTTGAAAATTGCTTGTCAAATGCAACATATTATCTAAATAATTTTGACCTTGTCTCTTCTCTACATAATTCATCAACTTGTCTTTTCACCCTGAACTCTGGAGCAGCAATCTGAGAGACCTCAGGTGATTTGACATGTTTCTAAAACTTAGGAAGAACATGTAGATGAAAGCACTACTTACTATGTCTGAAAAAAAATTTTTTTTTTGTTGCTCCACAGATCTCTGTAAACTATTAATAAAGTTAATCCTTTTAACATACTTATTTACTAAAAGAAATCATCATTATGTCCACTTTGCATAATGACAGAACTATAATAAAATGAATTAAGACTTATTATGATGATTCTAACCTCATGATAATGATATAAAAATGATTAGACAGAACAGAAAATTGAAATTGGAAACATGTGGGGACCATCTTTCTGGTCCTTGGATTAACTTCAAATTTTCTAGGAGTTTTATTCAACTGGTTGCCCTACTTTTAGTTCTATTAGACTGCTAAAAATCAACAGACACATTTCTCCAAGCAGCCAGGCCAGGCTTAGCTCAGTCCTTAACTCAGAGGATTCGCAGATTAGAAATGAGCTGAATTTGCTTGAATTTGGCATCTAAGAGCTTTCTATGTGGTTTAAATAAAAATAAACATTGGATTAGACACTAAGTTAAGGCGGTATGTGATGTGGATACATAGATGATTGGTGGATAGTTAGACAATAGATAGATGATAGGTGTATAGATAGATCTACTGATGATCTGCCAGGTGCTATGCAGATCTGAGTTGATAAGGATAGGAGACCCCATGAAGAATGAAGGCAAGGTGAGGTCACCAACTCCACTACGAAAAGAGATACTACTTTGGAACTATTGTGGCTCTCATTACTGTCCAGTCTGTGTTATAATTATTTGTCATCTTATATTTGTCCCTCTCACTAGATGATTATCTACTAAGATAATAGATAAGAAAACAGGTTTTAACCGGTTGAGTCCTGGCCCCACCTCTTACCAACTCAGCAACTTTAGCCACATCATCCTACATTTTTGAATCTCATCTGTAATGGAATGGAATGATAATATGGTCCTCAAGGGTCATGGTGAGTTACTGTTAGAGAACATGTAGAACAAGAGAGTTTGGGACCCAAATTTCCATTCAGCTTTAGCCTCAGCCTTTGGAGGATCATTAATACCCTAAGAAAGCCTACAGCATTGTCCTTAGAGGCATTGCTATGTTATTTATGTATGATCAAATGTTGTGTGATCACAGAGGCTTCCATCATAACTGCTAGTTATCTCAACATTAGTAATATAAGCAAGGAATGTCTTAAGATTTGTCCTTAATACCTACTCCCATTCAAACATAAATAGATGAGCAATCTATACAGAATTGGAGTTGACAAAAAAAACTCTCTTCATCCATAAATACATTGAAATTCTATTCATCAAAAGAAAAATATATATTTATGATTAGTAAAATGATGTAGAAATTAATAATGATGGTGACAGCTATTAATCTCATATACAAAACAGACTTTTGATTGTTTCAATAGAGAATAGACTGACAGTTGATACAAATCATAAGAAATTTGTTAGTAGGTAAATTTACAAAGAACATTATATTCTTCAAGCCAAAAAATGGTATAAAGTTTCTTATAAAATAATGGTTCAGGAGTGCTTGGGTGGCTCAGTCCCTAAGCATCTGCCTTCAGCTCAGGTCATGATCTCAGGGTTTTGGGATTGAGCCCCGCATTAGACTCTCTGCTCAGCAGGAAGCCTGCTTCTCCCTCTCCCACTCCCCCTGATTGTGTTCCCTTTCTCACTTTCTCTCTCTCTGTCAAATAAATAAATAAAATACTTAAAAAAATAGTGGCCCCAAGCAGAATAATAGAGATCATATTAAACTCAGTTCTAACTATTGTAGTATAATAGCATTCATAAATAAGGAAAATGCTTTCAAGAAGTCTATTTAATTTTATTTAAGTCAAGTTAGGCCCTGCCTCTTTTAGAGGGAAAAAAAAATACTATTGGGTAATTCCTATAAAAGAAAAATGTTTGCTTTGTTATTTTAAAATTTCATAAAGAAAAATTTCCAAAATTATGTAATATTTATGATAAATAATCTTTTTGAAACATAATTCAGAATATAGAAAATTATAACAAATAATTATACATAATTTACTAATTTTGTTAATTTATTATTTTTATAATTATTAATACAATAAATCAAAAGCAGAAAGTATGCTTTGCTGTTTTAAAATTTTATAAGGAGGAGAAGGATTTCAAAATTATGTAATGCCTATGATACACGATCCCCTATTGAAACATAACACAGAATAAAGAATATGAAGAACAGATAAAAGGTGGGTTTATGACTCTAGAGAGCATGAGAAGTTGACAGATCAGAGGATTTAGAAGCTGGATATAGAAGGGACAGGAGAAAGGTGACATCTACATCTGTGGCTTAAACAGCCAGGGACATGGTGGTGTCATCTACAGAGACTGCTAAAGGACTACCAGATTCAATGGAAAGAACATGAGTGTAGACTGGGTCAGGCTGAGTTGAAAACACCGATAACTCATCAAAATAGGCAGAAAAGATAAGCAGTTAAGTGCTAATACATGGATGCGTGCATTTTGCATTTCTGTGTAGATGTAATGACATTGCTAAGAAAATTAGGCAGACCCTAGAGGAACTGTAATATTTTCAGAGGGTTATGCATTGTGTCTACACCTACACAAAATACTAATAAACTATTAAACTCTCAGATGTTCTCAGGCACCTTTTAGCTCTCACCAGGAGTTGCCTAAAAGCCCCAGCTGCTATAACTTAAAATTCTTAAGTACAACAGCTTTATCAGTCCATGCTTTTGCCTGAAGTTTCCATCAACTCCATTCATTCATTCATTCATTCATTCATTCATTCATACTATTTTTTGTGTACTTGTTATGTGCCAGGTACTCTTTTAGCACTACAGCTCTAGCAATTTAAATAAAAAGATGCATAATTACCATACTCAAGGAGCTTACTTTTTTAGGAGTTGTACAATAAAAAATAAAAAAAAAAAATAAGTATGTATCAGGCAAGTCCAAAGGGAAATAGAGTGGGATCACAGGTATAGGCTATGATAGGGATGATTTTTTATGTAGGGTCAGAAAAGGTATCTCTGAAAAAGTTATTTTTGGATGGAAATCTGAAAGAAATGAGGGGATGAACATTCTGAATGGAAGAAATGACAAGCACAAAGGTTCTGTGAGGTTTTAGACTACTCAAGGAAGGGCACAGAGACTGGTATGATGGTGGGCAGCAAACAAGGATGAGAACAACAAGGAGAGCACCTCAGACAGTAGAGAGACGGCCAGACTTGGAGCACTGGTAGGCAGTTGTAGACAACTTGAGTTTCATTATGCCTAAGATGAAAGATTACTCAATGATTTTAATCTGGTCAGTGGTATAATCTGACTTCATATTGTGAATTTAAAGATGTGATCTGTCTGATGCAGGAAAAATAAATAATAGGAAGTCAAGGACAAAAGAAGGTGACTTGAGTGTAAATAAAGGGAGTGAAGGTTGAACTTAATGGATTCCAGTTATATTTTGAAGGAAGAGTCAATAGGAATTACCCATGAAGATTTGTCTATGGAATTATGAGGAAATAAGAGGAGTTGTGGTACAGTGGCTGCAAAATTGGCCAAAGTTCCTTATCTATGTCTTTATATATGCCTGAAGCAATACTGTTGGAGTTTATTTCCTTTTGAATCAGCATTAGCTTTATGACTTTGTTGGGTAAATAGAATGAAGCAGAAGTGACTGGGTGCCATTTTGTAGCTAGGTCTCAAGAGTTATGTACACTTCTAGTCACCCTCTTGGAACACTAAGAGTGCCATGGAACAGGCCAAGGGTAACCTGCTGAAGGATGAGAGTCCCCAGTTGGTCACCTTGCTGACCGTAGACACATGAGTGGGTCATCAGCCAAGATCAATGTAGAGAAGCAGACCTTTGAATTAGATAAATATTTGCTACTTGGGCCATTATGCTTGGGGTGTTAGTGTGGCTTATTGTGGCAATAAATAATGTGAACAGAAATTAATTCCTGAAAGGAATGATGCCATAACAAAAACTTAAAATATGGCCTTGGCTTTGGGACCAAGTGGCAGGAAGAAATTGAGAAAATGGCCACAAAAGAAAATTAACAAAATTTGGGGGAAAAAAACAAGAAAAGGTATATAAGGATGGAAAAAAGGAGGACCAGCTTATGCAGTAGGAGCAGAAAAATCTGTGTTCACTTGGAAAATGGGAAAAAAACTTTAAAATTAAAAAAAAAAAAAAAAGCCACCTAATGACCTTTCAGATTTGGTTAAGAAGACCTCCACATAGAATATTGAAAGTGTCAATTGGTTACTTCCAGCTGCATATGATAAGCCATAAAAATAGATGAACTGAAGAAAGATCTGAAGTTTGTAAGAACAAAATGGTTTTGTAAGAACTATAGAGGAGAAAGGTCTTATTGCCTTGGAAATATAGCAAACAAAAGATTCTAAAAAATAAAATAGGGTTTAGGTAGGAGTTTAACTAAAGTGGGTGCTTGAACAAGCCCTGGTAATACTTCTGAAAAATCTAGGTTTGTTCTCAGTGGGCCGTCTCACCTAGGAAAAGGGACCTCAGAAATCTTAAGGCTATTATCCCACAAGGATTTGATATGCCCTAAATAGCTATTTTTAAACCTGAAGAGAGAGGTTTATCTCTCAAACTGTAGGTGTGGTCTTTGCACAATTAGAATTGGGTAGAACCAGATTCATAGAAAACCCAAGATGTTTTTAAGGGAGTTATATTGGCAAAAGTGCTGACACACTAAAACTGAAGCTATTCAAAAATCAAAAAGGCTTCTTGGCTTTCGACTTTCTATTGGCAAGAAAGAACTGACAAATTTCTTCAAAGTCTGTATTTTCCAGTGTTGCCTTCAGAAGTGTTTAAGGAGGGAAGAAAAGGCAGTAAGTCTCAGAGAGCAAAGCCAAGATCCTACAGGGGAAACCAAAAGTCATAGGGAACAATTGACTTAGGAAATATTTGCAGATAAAAGAACCAGGACCTAATCAAGGAATACTCTTCACTATCAGAGCCCAGAATCTGATAATCTTTACTCACATTAAGATTTCAGAGAGCTATGAATCAGTGACTGAAATGCCTCTTACTCATCACCTTTTCAAATAAGAATGCTTGTTAAGGATAACAAGCTTGTCAAGCTCCTTTTCCACGTTTGTGTGTTAAGATGATGTAGGGTAGAATTCTTGTCTTTTTGATTCTTCAATCTCTGGACCAAGAGGTACGTTATCAGGATCTGATGTAGAAACCAAGATACTGAATTTTGTACCTCATGCTGCAACTGAATAACAATTTGCAGTTACTGGGAGGAGATGGGGGAATTTTGTACATGGAAAGGATATGAGTAGCTATGACAGAAGGTTGATTATTGCCTATTGATGAAAAAAGTGCCCACAATCTTTCATGTGTCCTCTACGCCCTTTGTAATGCAATTTTGCAGTTTCGCTCAATAAAAGCTACTTCGATCTAGAGAACATTGTAGTTTCCATTAGCCTACACTTCTAACTTTAGACCAGTAATATACTATTTTGAGTATTGATGCTTTGTAGTAAATTTTGAAGTTGGGAAATGTGGATTCTCCAACTTTGTTCTTTCTCAAGATTGTTTTGGATATCTAGTGTTGAGTTGTAATCTGAATATACAATACCCAGTGTTTAGTTAAAAACAGAATGAATATCTAGTCAAAGATATGTAATTAATTGGGAAAAAGAATAGTTGGTACTTTCCCTGTAAATATGAAAATGTTTAACACACTGCCAGTTACATAACACTATGTATAATAAGTGTTAATTCCCATTTAAGTGTACTATCTTGTCACACACAAGATGATATTCTATAGCCTAGGACTATTTTGGCAGCTATTAAATATTTTGTGTATATAGACTTTAGATAATGGGATTTTCTATCTTCCAATGCAGTAAACAGATGAAACCTCTAATGAAAGATTTGAAATCATAAAGTTAAAACATGGGAATCTTAGGAATACGTGGTGAGTACTTAAATTATCTAGTCTAGATGTACAGTACCCCATGGAATAGCACAGGGCCAGATACCCACAGTGCTGACTGAGCTAGGAATGATAATATCTGACAAGCTGGGCTGCTTTGCTTGTCGATATGGAGATCCCAAGAGAGCTGTCAGGCATTTTATGCCCGATGAACTGTAAAGCAGCCTGTGCTTCTCTGACTGTGTTTTTTCAGTCTGGGATGTGGGAATTAACAGACACACAGACCCTGGAAGCTCTGTTTAGTGGCCTGGAACACTGAGTTTCTTTCTAGGCTGATTTCTGGGTATTGCTAAAATTTCTTAGAGAAAGCAAGAACTACTAAAATCAATTAACTCTAAGGGTTTTTCTTGTTCTTCAGAGTCCTTTTTCCATACCCACTTTTTGGGTCAACAACCCTTTTTGCATTTTCTCCTTTGTCTTTAAGGCTTACTTACCATAAGTACATCTTCCATTGGACTTTGTTGTGCTTATCCTCTATATCTTTATCATTATAAATCCACTGTCCCTCTATTATTCCTTTGCATTCTCACCACACCCCAGCTCTTAATCTTCTTTTTGCAAAGGCTTCCTGAAAACTAATATTTATAATGAAATCTGAGGAAGATGGTGACAATTTTATAAAACAGCCACACAGCAAATGTACTTTTAAGTGGCTATTATATTCTAGGCATTTTGCTAGCTCCTGGAGACACATCCACAGACAGGATGGATACCTCCCTTTCCACACTATTAAACATATGTATACATATAATGAATACTATACAATGTGTGAGAGTCTACTGGTGAAGCATTTGGCCAGAGATACCTAGAGGAAAGTGAGACCTGAAGAACAAATAAAGGGAAGATGATGGAAGAAACACTCCAGCCAAAGAAAATAATGTATGAAAACCCTGGAGTGAGAGAAAACACAGTCTGTTTGGAGATCTGAGAGAAATCCAGTATGGCTGGAACTCAGGAGAGAGAAGGAAGATGAAGCTGTGTTTTAGAAAGGAGTTACATGAAATCAGGACTTGGAGACCACTTGTAGGATTTTGCCCTAAGGTCTAGGGGAAGACTGATGGTTGATCCAGAAGGCTGACATGGTAGGAGTTATATTTTCAAAAGATGAGTCTATGGGTTGCAGATGGGTTGGATGGGGGCAAGATTTGATTTAGTTTGGAGGCTATTTATCAAGTCTAGAGGATAAATGGCAGTGAGGTGTAAGTCATGCAAGTGAATAGAAAGAAAAAGGAATACAGGCTTTAACTCCTTCAGAAAGAGCACCTGCGTATATGTGGGTTGTGGGAGGAAAAGGTGTGAGGGTGTGGGAAAATAACACATCAATTCTAGCCTGAGAAAGTAGGGGCATATAAAAATCAGATATGCTGGGTGGTGAAGATTCCAGAACACCAGATTAAGAAGGGTGTGCTTATTAGCACGGGCAGTTGGGGTCATTAACAGTTTGGGCTATGTGAAATGGCATGACTGGAATAATACTTTATAAAGGGAATACAAACACTTTAAAACATTCCTAAATACTAAAGTTGGTGGAGTTTCAGCTTCTGGTAACTTAGAGATATTTTTTTCCTGCCTTACCTCATCTTATACTGCACTTCAATAAAATGGACCTTTTCATTTGAGTAGTAAAACTCGGTCTATATTACTTGTAAAATTTGAGGATGTATCCTTACAAGGCATAGACTAAGAAAGGAGACAGCATGAGCCAGGTCCTTGAAGAGAATCAGAAGGTTGGTGACTAGACAGCCTCTGAAAAATGCATTAATTTCTATTTTTACTCCAAGTGGATTTTGGAAGAGAAGGCAGTGAGACCAGGGATGAGCCAGAGATGTGCCCTTTGCTGACAGAACTTGGAGGTCCTGGCCGTAGATTCTGAATAAACCTGTCATGCTAATTAATTATCATGTTCTGATTCTC